>NC_064808.1:68451690-68526028 GCF_023721935.1 Panthera uncia
GGAAGGGAAGGGAAGGGAAGGGAAGGGAAGGGAAGGGAAGGGAAGGGAAGGGAAGGGAAGGGAAGCTCTTTTACAGAAAAATCGCATCTACAAATACAGAACCACTGTCATAATAATTGACTTAGAGAAGATCATTAAACCATAGACTGAGTTACTATTGGGAAACACAGTATCCATTTTAATTTTATAAAGTGGAAAGATACCTTTACAATGGAGACTATCTCATGGTTTTAGTCTTAACCAAGTAACAGTGTGCATGTGATGTGATGCTGTGAGAGACCTACACTACCACCAATAGGGTGGTCTTGCCTGAAATGTTTGCCTTAAGTTTAGCCAGGAGGAGAGTGTCAGACAAATGGGGACTGTGTGGTATTTGGAAGAATTGACCCTGACTTTCAAATAATTCAATGAGATGAAAAACCATGCAAGTGAAAGAGACTGTTGCTTGATGAAGAGACACCAAGAAGAAATAATGTGACTCTATGAATATTGGTTGGATATAATATATAAAAACAAAACACACAAATACAAAGACAAAATATAGCCATAAGGGACATTTTTTTAGACAACTGGGGTAATCTGTACGGGCTGTGTATTGGTGATGTTACTGAATTCGTGTTGACTTTCTTAGGTATTGTCACGGTGCTGAAGCTCTGCCAGAGAAGTGGCTCATTCTTGAAATATGCATACTGAGGTATTTGTGAGTGAAATGTTATGACATCTGCAGCTTGTTTTCAAATGGTTCAGCAAAAGGGAAGTTCAGTATGAGATGTTTACCGATGGCGAATTTGGTGAGAGATACATGAGTATGCATTGCACCATTCTTTCAACCTTCAGTTTGTTTTATAATGAAAAGAAAAGCTAGAGACACTGAACAATTGCAGTTCATCCTGAGTCCCAGATTAATGCACCCATTACCTATTTCCTTCTCGAATGAGAACCGTGTTACCTGCAGCAGCCCCTCTCTCCACCCCCCACCAGTCTCTGATGGCCCTCAATGGTTCTCTCGGAGTTACACTTTCCATAAGTTAAGTCTGAGCAGGTTGCTCACATATGTAACCCACTCTCAGGGCTTCTGTTGCCCTACAGAATGACTTCTCAGCCTAACACAATACAAGATCTTCTATTCGAAGACCTGATGACATTGATTTCTCATCTTTCTTTAAAATGACAGTGTTAAAATTCAAAACCAGTGTGACAGTCAGTGCTGAACTTTGAAATTACTTTGATGCTTTGGGTTTAATTGATGGTTATAATATTGCATTTGCTTTACCAGTACCTCAACAAATAGGTTTTAACATCTGTGATGTCCCAGTTCTCTCATTTTTCATTGCAACAACTGCAGGATGTAATGTAGAGGCCCATGCCAAAAATTTTAAAGCAATATATGTACCATGCAAGCAAGGCTCCATTAACGTGGAACCATTTCTTGAATCCTTACAACTCCCTAGGAAGCAAGGGGCAAATGGCCCCATCTGAGTACATTACTGCTGTTGTTATTAATAGCTGGTATTACTCTAAGGTTTAGAGAGATTAACTGATACACTTTAACAGCTTCTCATAGGTGTCGTTAGTAAAGAACTCCTGAACTCTATGACCAATATTATCTCTTTTCTCACATATTAGGCAATAAATTTTGAGCTCTGTACAGTTTTTAAATTTATAGTAGTCATTTAATCAAAACTAACTCTCAGTTGTGAAAATTAGACTCTGTTAAAATTTCTCCAGACAACTAGAAATCATCATAAAATAAATCTAAGTTTCCCTTTTATACATTAGCCTCAGATTTAGCAGCAATTTGGTAATCTCATCCATGCCCACCATTTCTTCTCCCATGTAAATATTCCTGGGGTGCCTGGGTGGCCCAGTCAGTTGAGCATCTGACTCTTGATTTTGGCTTAGGTCATGATCCCAGGGTTGTGGGATCAAGTCCCATGTTGGGCTCTGTGCTAAGCATGCAGCCTACTTAAGATTCTCTCTGTCCCCCTCTGCCTCTTTCTCCCACTCTCTCACTCTCAGTCTCTATATATAATGAAATAAATACTGCTAATTCTGAAATTTTCAAGTCTAAGTCTGACTATGTATGGCTAATTTTCTCTTGTACACATCCATCTCAATATATTGTTATTGCTGACTGACAACATTTCAAAATAAGAACAAAGTTTATATTCTTCCCATGAAAACTTTCATTCTCTTATGATTTCTTTATCAATTAATGATGTTGCACAAGGCTTCCAAGTGAGAACTCTGACTGCCCTGTGGGACTTCCCCCTCTCCTTTAGCCCTCATAGAAAGTAGTTTAATGTAATAGAAATATAATAGGTACTGATAGATCTGATTGTACCTTTGGTCACACACCATCACTTGTATTGGGCCTCTGATTTCTCTAAAATAGAGATAAAACTCACCTCAAGAGGTTGTTGTGAATCATAACTATGAATAACCAATGTCAAATGTGTGGCACTTCAATCGTTTTGGACAGAGAATTGATATTCTTAAATTTTTGACCTAAAGAATGATACATTTGAGCTCCATAGTCAAGGTTAAATTGGTCACTGCTACTAACCTCATCAAAAGGCTTTTTTTTTAATTTTTAAAAATATTTTTTTAGATAGAGCACACAAGAGAGAGCAGGGGAGGGGAGAAAGAAAGAGAGAGAGAGGGAGAGAAATTTAAGCAGGCTCCATACTCAGTGTGGAGCCTGACACAGGGCTCCATCCCACAACCCTGGGATCATAACCTGAGCTGAAATGAAGAGTCGGACACTCAACTGACTGAGCCACCCCAGGGCCTTGAAAAGGCTTTTTTAGAAGGGGGTTGTTTCATTCTTACAGCCTTGTCTTGTGATAAGCTGAGTGAGAAGTTTACTTTGATAGGTACAAAGGATGCAGAGACACAGAGGCTAAACTTGAAGATGGAAAGATAGGGAGAGGCCAGATTAGAAAGGATCTTCTAGTCAAGATTTTGGGTGATAGAGAATTGGTGAAGGTTTACAAGTGGGAAAAAATATAATCAAGTTGTGTACATCTGTATGTGCACGTGTGTGGTGTGTGTGTGTGTGTGTGTGTGTGTGTGTGTGTGTGTGTGTTTGGGTCAGGGCAGGAAAATAAAATAATTGCTTAATTATTCCTTTATTTTTAAATAATAAGTGTGTGGCTTGTAGCTGCACTTCTACCCTAATAATTTTACAATTCTCGTTAGCCATTTTGACTCAAATTCCAGGTAGAAAATGCACTGAATTACCAAGAGTTAAAAACAAAGACTTCAATTCACTAGGATGCTTAGAATTTGTAAATTATCATTTAACTAAATGCAAATACCAAATGTATGTATAATGGCATCCTTAAATTTTCTTTGTCACATATTCTAGATCTCTCCATGCAACAAAGTAATCAATTATTTTAGGAAGCAAATGGTTATGACCTTTTCAAAAATTATTGTTATTATTGCATTAGTTAGTTATTCAGTCTGGCTTCCCTACAGGGCACTGGGAGAAAATGAGAACATACATTTACACAACTAACAGAATACCAGTCAGTGAAATCACTCAGTTATCACTTGGAGCATTCTTAATCTAACTGCTTTATTATTTCTTGTGCTTTAATCAGGGTGAGAATGTTTACCTACGGGGCAAGTCTGCCGAGGTAGACTCACTGAGGAACCCAACAACTCTATCAGTAAAGACCTTTTAAAATCGATCGAATATATTGAATTTTTAAAAATGTTTATTTATTTATTTTGAGAGAGAGAGAGAGTGTGCAAGTGGGGAGGGGCAGAGAAAGGGAGAGAGAGAATCCCAAGCAGACTCCTCACTGTCAGGGTAGAACCTGACACAGGGCTTGCAGGGCTCAATCTCACAAACTGTGAGATCATGACCTGAGCCAAAATAAGAATCAGATGATTAATCAACTGAGCCACCCAGGCACCCCTTGTATTGGTTTAGAGAAATAGGAAACACATGATCAAGAAAAGTTTTCACAAGATAGTTAAATGAAAGGTTATAGCTAGAATTATGAAAAAAAAATTCCCTTTTACTATATCACTTCTAAAACCTCATGTGTGACTTAAACAGTTTTCTCATTTTATCCTACCTCCTGCATTATTATTTTGATGTTTTTGCCCATTAAAGTTGATGACTCCCTATTTTCAGCTTGTTTGTTTTTTCCTGCTGAAAATGTTTGCTGAATTCCTACTGGCTAAGCAACTTTAAACAGCTTTCCCCCAAATCCTATTTATTCCCATGCAGAGGCAGACACAAACTCCTGATTAGGACAACAGTCCCTCACACGCCTCGCCTCCCGAGTCCACTCTGGTGCTTAGCAATGCAGGCTGTGGAGGTGCAGCCACACAGAATGTGCTCTTGTCCCTTGTGTGCCCTAGCAATTGCTATTTCCTTTTCCTAGTATCCCTTCCACATTCTACCTGGTGAACTCATCATTCAAAGGTCTGGTGTAACTTTCCAACATTATCTCTGGTTTTTAAGCTTTTGCTGACTACACTCTCTGTTCTTGGTGTAATTTGGTTGATTAATAGACTAATATCATCTATCAGTAACACAGGGAAAGATCTGCTTTTACAGGTAGAGGGGAAATCACCAGGGCTCCCCTCCTCTTACTGAACAACCTTGTTCAGAGTTAAGGAGAAAGCAGTAACTGAACATTCTGCTGTACATATAATACCTCACTCCTGTCTTCTTTCCCCAAACTACCAATAATAATATCAAAATTTTGTGTGAGTGTGAAGATGTTCCTGGGAAACAACTGTGATTTTAAGGGCTAAGCTCTGGAGCCAACACTAGAAAATTGGATTGTACAGCCTCTGGCTTTTAAGTGTGATTGGCAGAAACCTTAGTTCCATGGAAATCAGAGGTGACTGGGAGAGTAGAAAAAAGAAGGAAGGCCCAAAGAGCAGGTAGGAGAGAAAGGAGGGGGCTTTGGACAACTCAACTCCATCTTGGCCAGAGCAATCTCACTTTTACCTGTTTTATGTTTTGGCCTTCTATATAAGAGTCCCTTTCTAAAAATAAAGAAAAGAAGGAAACGGCCACATTTTTTTTAATTTTTAAAATTACTTGCATAAACAGACATTTGAGTTCCTGTATTAGTTGCCCAAAGCATTAGGAACTTTATTCCTCAATTAATGAATTAGGAATTGGTATTCAAACCAGTTTCAGTTAGATGCAGGTTTCTTTCATTAAGCTCCCAGTGTGGTTCAGAAAGGACAGATGGTACACTTTTAGTGCTTTGGTTAAGGTGATGTGCTGCTTCCAGTTTACATAATTCTCTGTTGGCTAGAAACAAAATTTTACCCATGGCAGTAAAAAATGAGACCTTAGTAATTCTCTCCTTCTTTCATGAATTACATATTCATAAAATTTCCAACACAGGGGAAAGCATTGTGTTTCTTTGTTAACTTAGATAGAACCTGGCTGGACACAGAGTCCAAGGAAGATCTCATAAAGTTCCTTGAAGTTTTGAGTCTCTACCACCACATGGAGCAGATACGTTTTTCCCTGACACCCTGTCCAGCTGACATGCACCCTTTTTTTGATTATCACTCTTAGGACCAGGCTCATTTACAAAAGAAAATATGAATTCAAGAAATAGTTACCGATCTCTTACTATGTGCAAAATATCAGATCTCAAACAGATAAAGTCAATCATGGAAATCATTCAAAGAACACAATAAAAGGGGAAATGAGATTTGGAGCAAAGTAATATAATACAAAGAAGAAAGAAGAGTAATAAAGGCAAGAGCAAATAAAGTGAAAAGGAAGCAAATAAGGATTGCCTTCAATTGGGGCATGCAATGCCCCATAAAAAAATGTCCCTTCCCGTTTTATATCTGGAATGGCACTATGCAGTTTCCAACAAAACAACGGTCTCACAATCAAGTTGCTTTGCTCCATCTTTACTATCTGGATTGATGACTGATAAGCAGATACCTGATTTCCTGGCTGTCCCTGGAAGCTACCCTGATAAGATGTATGAGCAACTTCTGGCCACTAAAGTTAGGGTTTATAATAAATACAGTGAGCAAGGCATAAGACCCCAATTTAAATCTGAGCGCCATCTAGAGGGAACTCACCTTCTTTCATCCATGAACTCACACTCTTCCAATTGTTTTCCCTTCGGTGTTGTGCTTTTTCTACCTTTGCGCTCCTTTAGTTTTGAGTTTCTTCTATCAATATAATCATTACACTGTGTTGTAACTGCTGGTTCACTGTGTTTCTTCCATGACTGTAAACTCTATGTGGGAAATGCTTTGCTCAACTCAATTTCCATTACATTCCAGTTTGCATCCCAGTTTTGAAATACAGTAGGCACACCAACTAAATATTTGTTGAATGAACAAATTTTACCATGAAAAGTATAGTCATGAAATATTACCCTATTTGAAAAATATATGTGAAGTAATTGAACAGATCAATGACTGAGCCTGAGGCAATGTAATATGGAGTTTATGAAGTATCAGTTAGTTATTATAAGATACCAAATATAAATATAATAAGGCAAAGACTTTCAGTTTAAAGAAACTTAAGGATAAGCTTAAGGAAACCTTTGGAATATATTATTTTAAAATAAATATCCAGTGGGGGAAAAACGAGTAGAACACAGGAACTTTCCAGAGAAGTGAAACTTAACTGTAAAATGAATACTTACGCAAATAAAGACTTTATGTTTTTGTCAGAACAACTTAACTGCAGAACACAAGGAGTGAACCCTATTATAACTATGGATTTTAGTGGATAATAATGTGTCAAGACTGATACACCCATTGTGAGGAATATACCATACTAACACAAGTTGTTATCCTAATGTTTAAGAACACAAAGGGTTATATGGGAACTCTCTGAACTTTCCACTCCATTTTTCTTTAAACTTGAAACTGCTCTAAAAAATAAAGTCTAAGTAAAAAGAAAAATCAAATCAAGTAAATATAGATGTATTACAGAGTAATCTATAAGGATATAGTCACTGCAACATTTTTAAGATAGCAAATATATATATCTAATACACATAGAATATATAATCATCAGAAAAAATATTTTGGAAGCTTAAAATGCTTTACATATCACTTATGATTCAATATTTTATCTGTTATCTGTTAGACACCATTAGGAACAACTACTCTTTCTCATTACAACTCTAGAATTGAGTTTAGTCAAATTCCCGGCACATAGTAGTAATTCAGTTGAATCTATGTTTCATTGGAAATTGAAAAAAATAACTGAAAATATTTATAAGAAGAACATATTAAGAGACATGTGATATATATATATATATATATATAGAGAGAGAGAGAGAGAGAGAGAGAGAGATGTGTATATATATACATATATATACATCTATATATACACACACATCTCTCTCTTTATATATATATGTATATGAGAAATGCATGTTTGTGTATAATATGCAACCACATACAGAGAGAGAAAGTCCACAAGAGAGAGAAAGCAGCAAAATTATCTCTGGAGAATTTTTAAATTTTTTTTTACCTAGAAATACCTTCTAAATTTTCAGCAGTAAACATATTAACTGTAAGGGAAAAAATGAGGAACTAGGAAATGAGTTACAGACTATTAAAAACAATACAAGTATTTATGAAGTAACAAGTATTTATGAAGTGATATCCTTTGGCATGGGGCAGTCTACTGTTAGAATGGTAAGGCAAATAGAAATGCAAGACTAAAAAATTAGACAAATACTAAGAAAAGCTATCAGGGTTTCAGGGCAGAAAGTACAAAATGCCATCTTCTCATACTACAAGAAAACTCTTCTTTGGGCATTATTTTCTTTGAGAGTACAAAGCTAAAAGCTATTTTGTAGCCAAACCAATTTTATTGTGATCATTGAACAGAATTTTCACCTCCCAAGTCCGAATTTCAGTGAATTCACAGGTTTATTGATGGGATCAAAGGAGATGCTCATAGGGAGAGAAGTTGGAAATGTCTTAAATGTACAAAGGGACACATAAATGACATTCCAGTTATTTGATACCTCCAGTGTTGGCAAAGATCCAGGACTGAAGCTAGAAAATCTATTTATTAGAGAAAGTCTGTCTACAAATTTCTGCTTCATAATTTCTCTTCCTTAAATGGCAGGGTGTGTGTGTGTGTGTGTGTGTGTGTGTGTGTGTGTGTGTGTGTAAGAGAGACAGAGACAGAGACAGACACAGAGAGAGGGAGGTTGTCTAATTTTTTAAACCAATAAATACAGATTCATGTCTATTTCTCTTCTGCTTTGTAGGCAAAATTGTTGAATTCAAACAAGAAAGAGAGTGGTTAACATTTCCAGGATCAGTTCCATTTCCAGAACAGTCTTAGCTTTCAAATGTTTTATTGAAGAACTGTGAGGTAAGAGCCAAGGTTGGAATGTAAGGAAATTATCTGTGGGCTAATTGGGATATTGAAAAATTAGCTTTTGAGAGGCATGGGAAGTTAAAGGACAAGAACTTTTACCTTCTGGGGAACTGCAGGCCTCCCTGGAAGCAGAATGGGTTAAACTGCAGATCTCAGTCATTTGGCTAGTTGACAACCTCTCTTTATATGTCAGGAGGTGACAACTGACTCAATCTGAGTTTGCTTTTTCAGTCTATCAAACCTCAACAATGGTCTATATCAGTTCTCTTGGTTAAATAACAAAGGAGCACAGTATGGTAGACACAATATGGGCTTTCTGGTGATAGAGAGGTCCAGGCAACTTGCTGATCCCTTCTGAGCCTGAGTTTTCTCTGAATTATAAATAATAATATCTATACCACAGGGATTTTGGAAGAATAAGACATTCTATGTGCAACTGTTGGCACATGTTAAATGCCCAATAAACAAGTGCCATATGATTACTGATTACTGATTCTGGCCTAGATCTATGTCTGCATTTACATGTGCGTATGTGTTATGTATGTATACATTGTTAAACAAATTGTATATTATCTCTCAAACACAGGGGTGCATTCAGTCCCTTTAGTTCTGATTACTCTGTACTTCTGGCAGAGTGATCTTTCTAAAATGCAATTCTCTCCCCGCCACGCACTTCCTTAAAACTCGCTGAGCTTTCCCCAACTTTCTCTGCACAGACTTTTTCATAAGGTGGTCTAGGTTGCACAGGAGGACCTTTGGAGTGATGCCCTTGCCAACGTCAGTGTTAGCTTTCAGCAAAATCTCTCTCTCCTTCACCACACACCACCATGCTCTCTGCTTTTTCTCTAAGCTCATGCACACTATCTTCTCTCTCTCTTTCTCTGGAACACCAGTATTTACTCCTTCCCTGAAAAACTATTCATCCTTTAAGTTTCTTCACCAAAGGCTTTTCTGACCTCCTAGATTTTTTAATATGCACTAAAAGCTATTTTCACTGCAATGACATTGGTTTCACTGGATTGTAACTGCTCGTTTAATTGTATGTCTCATACACAAGCCTAGAGGCTGCACAAGAGCATTTTCTCCCTTTCTCACCATTCGATTGCCGGTGAATTGTATGGTAAATGGTATGTCCTAGGCACTCAACAAATATTGGTTGAATGGTTGAATAAACACGTTAATGCTCTAATGCAAAATTCATATTCCAAAACAGGCAAAAAAACTATCATCAACTTAGTCAACTGTTTCCTCTCAATCTCTCAGTACCTGGGAAAGGGTTCACTGGCAAGAGAGCTCTTTATCACCAACATTTCTATCGTGGAATGTCATAAGGGCTCAGAAGCTGTCAGAATGTCTATTGTCCTATCAATGAGGGTGTCTAGAGAAAAATAAGACAATGGATATCTTTTTTAAAACATCAGAACAATTTATCTTCAATCTTAAGCAAGTGTTTCCATTTCTTATGTGAGAATAAAAACAAAAGGGAGTAGATACCTATTTCCATCTGCTATCCCATGATTGTTTTTATCTGTAAAAATCTTCTAAAATGAATAGGGAGATGATGAAAAGGAAAATAAAAATGTAGTGGCCACCATAACCATATTTGAGGCGTGGGACTATGGATTATTCTTTTTCCTTCCTTTTTCCAAACTGCCTATAATCTTAAATTGTCTTTACCGTAATCAGTAACATAAATAGTGGTTGAAGAAAGCACTCAGGTTTCTGAATTACCACTTCTCATGTTGTTAAGACAATAACATAAAAACCTTGATATTACAAATAAAATTCATTCCAGTCCATTATAGTACCTTGTAGTTTTTAAGGGCCCCAGTTTACTGATGAGGACTATGAGAAAAGAGGAGGGATCAAGACACATCAACACTCTAGTTTTTAAATAAATACCTTCACTGTGATGTAAACACACACACACACACACACACACACACACACACACACACACACATGTCTCTCCAAGTAGATCAAAAGCTCCAAGCATATAATCTGGCACAAATGGGTTCTTCGAATGAGAACTTGAGAAGGATCATGTTTCTTTACATTGCAGAAGCCTATATTTTTCTTCATTCAGATAGTATCTTTAAAGGAGTACAAGAAGGTGTGTTCAAGAGAACTATAACCTGACTATATAAACTCTGAGGGTCCGTTAAAGTCACATATCCTGACCCCTTATAAGCCATTGACGACACAAGCCTACACCTTCATGAGCTTCCCTGTCCTCATGGGCATCAATGTCAGACTCTGTGGGGTGTTCTGTCCCCTGAATAAATACTAGACAGCCAGCCTCTATTAGGCAAGTGCACTATCAACAGAATAATTTGATCCCAATATCCATGGCAGTTAATCACACAACTCATTTAAAAAATACAAAATGTCATTTTATGGAGAAGGAAAAGTTAATAAAAAGTTAATAATTCACAGTGAGGCAGAAAATCATATAATTAAATGTTTTATGCTGCTAAAGATATTTCAACAGCCATTTGCGTATGACCTTTGTAATGTAGCATCCTGCCTTACAAGGATTCAAGACAAGCATTTCACCTAAATGGGCATGTCATGGAACCAAGACTTATGTAAACATCACTGAAAGAAACACATTATTTTTCATGTTAATTGTCTTTTAGATTTTAAGTGCTGTAGACAAAATTACTATTCGAAGAATAGTTATCAACATGCTGTTCAACTTTCATTAGAGTTAGATTCACATTCTGGGCATTTCTGAGCTGTTTCATCCAATGTTGCATGTGAGTCCATAGTTTAAATGATTTTCCCTCCCAAATGAAGACTGAAGAAAGCACAATAGTAAACGGTGTTGGTATCCTCCATATTAACAGTCCCCAAAATGTTCCACCTGGGATATAATGATGCAGACCTAAAAAAAATTACTGCAGGATGGAAATCCCCACCATCAAAACATGAGCCCCCCAAAATAATACAGTGACATGTGACACTTTATAGTGATTTTTAACACAATGTTAGAAAAGGTTTTTAGCTAACGTTTCTTTGTATGCTCCCTCAGGTAGGGAAAGCCAGTGTTATTGTGTTTATCATAATGTTACATAAAAAAAAGGAGGCCCAGAGAGAATAGATAATCAATCGACAATTATTTAACAACTTAGTATTATACTCAGATCTAACATTAGAGTCCAACGTTGTCCAAGAGAACTTTCTGCAGTGATGGAAATGCTCTATAAACCTGAGCTGATAACTGTAGCTACTGAACACTTGAAATGTGGCTAGAAGTAAAGAATTTTCATTCATTTGATTTTCATTAATTTAAATTTAAACAGCCACATGTGGCTAGTAGCTACTATATTGGGCAAAACAGTGCTGGCCACTCCCTCCTTGTTCTGCCCTGCAGTGACCTGGTGGATTTTATTACCACTGCTGGGAGCTCAGTCAGCTTGCAATAATGGTTCTTCCAGCCTCACTGTATACTGTGTACATGGAGGAGAAGACACTGGGGACAGGTGAATGGAGGGAGAGTGCAAGGCAAAGGCTGAAGGATTGGAATTTAATAGTGTGAAGAGAAGGAACTCTTTATTATGTTTTCCAAAATATTGGAATCCATGGAGATACTAAGTTCCCAAAAAATAATGTGAATAAATTTTATAAAAATTATGACCTTCCTCACACTTCAAGTGTATATTAACAACAACAAAGAAGTCAACAAGTAAGCAACTGTATACTGCTTTTACACAGATATAAATGGAGACTAAGATATGGTAACTTGATCAGTAACACAACTACAAGGGGTGTAGTGTTATGATTTTAAAGAATAGATAGGGTGAGGGAGAAAAAACTTTTTTTAAAATCTGCCATACAAAATAGTTTGAACAGTTCACCTTATGTTTTGTACACTGATTGCTGCTGTACATTAACGATGATTCAGAAAAATCTGATTCTGAATATTTAGATTTCACAGTAAGTTACCAATGAATATGTAAGTTTATATTCTATCTTGAAAATCACTACATTTTGTATACCATGTATATTGCCTCTTGGTGATTGTAATATATATGTATGTATATATATATATATATATATATATATATAATATACATATATTCCATCCACTTCTTCATTAGCACCAATGCCCATATTCTTCCTATCAAATTTCTTTACATTTCACCTACGCTCGAATCATCTCTCGTTCCTCTCCCTGAACCCTCTTGCTTTTATGTAGATATGGTGTGGTTCTCTAAGGGAGCCATTCTCACCTGCCCTTCACCTACTAAGTCTTGCATTTTCAGGACACAGATCAGGTGCCTCCCATGATAGCAAGTCCCCTTTCTCTCTTATCAGAAGTCATCACTCCCTCCTCAGGGTTCTCTTAGCAATTCTGACCTTGACATCATGTTTTGCACAGTAAATAGATGTCTGAACGTACGTGTTACTAGTTAGTAGTCAACAAGCACCTTGAGACGAGGACCACTGGAATCCCTCCAAAGTGCCTGCTTATAAAATTGGCTCTGAACACCAGTTTTAAGGATTTTCTTTCAAAAAATCAAGATGGGAAAACAGCATTTGTGCTTCAGTTGTTTTTGTCACACTGACTCCAGACCATCAGTTTCACAAAACAGCAACAGGAGGAAACGTAAACTCTACTCAAGCTACTCCTGATACTACTTGGAAGTGAGAATGTGAAAGCACAGAGCTTAGAGTAGCAGGTTGGCCCGGGATCCCCTCGGCCTGATAATCTTGTCAGAATAAATAATCACCTAACACTTTGCCTTCACAATCTTTGCACATGAAAACTGCTACGGTGCTCAGAAGGCAGCTCCTTCAGCAAGATTCTTAAGTAGTCAGAGAACAAAATATATCTTAGTAACAGGTGGCATTTATCATAATTAAACTTATTCTAACTGAGTGAATTACTTTCTTGCTCAGTTATTATTCTAAAAAACATATTTTACCATAACTTGATAGGCATTTAATTCATTTATTCAACAAATATTCATGAAGCACGTGTTATATGTTAGGCATTCTGTTAGGCTGGAGATTGATGATACATGTTACATTGTCCCTATTGTCAAGGACTCAGTCTGGTAGGAAAGGCAGAATTACAAAACAGCTCAAAATATAACTTTAAGTACACTGACTTCCATTCATTTCCTGGCTTGATCAACTGATCGTTTAATTTTGGGAAATCCCCTTAGCTTTGCTTGACCCAGAATCGGGGGATACTGAAAAGACATACCTCACTGGGTTATTGTGACAATTCAATAATTCAATGTGCATAAAGATATGTAGTACTTAGTCCAATGTTTGGGCTTTAATAAGTGCTTTGTAATTAGTAGTAATAATAACAGCAATTCCAGGTTAAAAGCGACAAGCAACACAGAGTCTGCTATGCCCGTGTGAAAGGACAAGGGCCTCTTCATTCTGTCAGAATGAGCTGGGGAAGACTTCTCCCAGGCAGGAGTGTTGAAAGCAAAACTTAAGCAATGAGTAGGGATTTTCCTGATGACATTACTGAGAAAGGGATGGCTGTTTTAGATTAAGGACATATCCTCAGAGAAATATATTTAGAGATCAGTAAACAGCACAGGGCGGCTAGAGCAGAAGGCATACAAAGAACCTATAGAGCATGGCAAAGGGATCCAAGAAACATTCAGAAGGGGAGGGCTCTGAGTGGATTTCTATTTTACAAAGATCAGGATGGCTACATTTTTAAAACAAACATATACTCGAGGTAGCTCAAGTTTTCAGTGAGAAAACAAGTTGGGAAGTTACATCAACTATCCCAGGCCATGGATGACAAGACTTTGAATTTAGTGATAAATGACATGGTTGGCCATGAGGGAGGAATGAGGAAGCATCAAAATGAGTCATGACTGGTTCCATATCTTGGCTATTGTAAATAATGCTGCAACAAACAGGTATCTTTTCAAATTACTGTTTTCGTTTTCTTTAGGCAAATGCCCAGTAGAGGACAATGCTGATGACACAAACCTTCTGAAGAAGTCAGCATCTTTTTCAAGAATCAGTCATTAGTTTAAGAACATTGCACCTGAGACAGTAATGCAACCCACATATCAGTGCATAAGGTGCATGACTTTTCTTTTAGATCAAATAACTATGCTCTATATTAATTTTGTCCATTTTCACTTCAAGTTATTGTGTGCAGATAAAGGAAATAAAATGGTAGTGCTAGATAGATTAACTGCAATAGTTTAATGATGCAGTTCATAGAAGAATCATTAGATCTCTCTTATTTTTCTCTTCCAGTTCAGGGATTAAACTTCCGGAAGTTCTTTCCACTGAAGGTGAAATATCTAGCAATACTGTGAATGCTATCAGAAATTCAGTTTAAAAGACATACATTGAAGATAAAATGACTTGTTTTTATGATGCTAAGAAAAGGACAAATTTTTTTGGAGTACTGTACCACGAAAAAACAATATTCTTACTATACAAAGAAGAGCAAGAAGCAGAAATATACTTGCAATTTCTTGCAGTATAAACATAATTCATAAGAGCATCAAAACAAGCTGCAATATTCCATCAATCCAAATAGAATCTGTAGTTGTCAAAGTACAGATATTCAAAGGGTATCTAAACTTTTAAATATTCATAATGAGTGCATATTGAATAATAATTTAAAAAAAAGACTTCAGCATGCTGAATTATGTCCTTTGCCTCTTTGCTGCCCACCATCAATCAAAATTTAGAAGTATAGGCACCTGGGTGGTTCAGTCAGTTAAGCATCTGACTCGTGATTTTGGCTGAGGTCATGATCTCATGGTGGTGAGATTGAGCCCCGAGTTGGGGCTCTACACTAAATATGGAGCCTGCTTGGGATTCTCTCTCTCCTTCTCCATCTACACCTCTCCCACTTGTTCTCTCATATCCTCTCTCTCTCTCTCTCTCTCTCTCTCTCTCTCTCTCTCAAAAACAAAATAAAATAAAATCCTGGGCACCTGGGTGGCTCAGTTGCTAAAGCATCAGACTTCAGCTCAGGTCATGATATCACGGTTTGTGAGTCTGAGCCCGCATCGCACTCTCTGCTGACAGCTTGGAGTCTGGAACCTGCTTCAGATTCTGTGTCTCCCTCTCTCTGCTCCTCCCCTGTTCATGCTCTCTCTGTCTCAAAAATAAATAAAACATTAAAAGAAGGTAAAATAAAATCTTTTTTTAATTTTTTTTAATGTTTTATTTATTTTTGAGACAGAGAGAGACAGAGCATGAGCAGGGGAGGGGCAGAGAGAGAGGGAGACACAGAATCAGAAGCAGCCTCCAGGCTCTGAGCTGTCAGCACAGAGCCTGACGCGGGGCTCGAACTCACAAGCCACAAGATCATGATCTGAGCCGAAGTCGGGCGCTTAACCGACTGAGCCACCTAGGCGCCCCTAAAATAAAATCTTTTGAAAAACTATAGAATTTTAGTGAGAAGAGTGATGCTAGTTTGTTTTTTTACATTTTTCAAATTTTATAAAGCATCTGATTTATAGAAGGCAGTTGGATTTTCATATTTGTGTCTGCATTCAATCAGTGTGATACCATGTCAGTAAGGCTATGGAAAACTCTATCAGACATGCATGAGAGAATGAGAGCATAACAGGTAAATGATAGTCTAGTATAATATAAAAGTGGTTATCATCTCATGGACCCTGTGAAAGATTCTGAGTCCCCTCAGGTTTTTGGACTACATTAATCATTGCTGTTCAAAAAAAGATCCATTGAAGGTGTCAACAATTTAAAGTTAGTAACTCAAAATGCAAATTTGAAGATGATCACAGCAATTTTATAGAAAAAATAAAAATTGTGATATCATTTTGAAATAAATACATGCAGGAAAATATCAGTGTCTATTAGAGACAGATAGGTCTAAGAAACTGATAAAATTATGTAAAATTTTACTAATGTTCAAATTATATAATTTTCAACATTCAGATACTGAATAAAAAAAGAGTCTTAAATTAGCTTCAATGTACCTGAATATGTTATTTATAGAAATAACTTTATTTTTTGCATGCATTTTAAATTTTGAAATTTAATTTAAAAATATAAAGTACCAGAGTAAACACATTTTTATAGGTATGAATTAATACATTATTCA
The DNA here is from genome assembly GCF_023721935.1 of Panthera uncia. Taxonomy (NCBI): domain Eukaryota; kingdom Metazoa; phylum Chordata; class Mammalia; order Carnivora; family Felidae; genus Panthera; species Panthera uncia. The sequence continues at coordinate 68,468,133 of NC_064808.1, forward strand.
TCTCAAAACCTGTTCTTTTAAAGTTCTGAAATAATCTATTTTGGGAACAAGTCAAGAGACTATAATTACCCCATACAGGCACATATACAAACACACAAGCATATATAGAATTTCACCTCTGATTTGGGAAAGTGTTGAGTTATTGACCTTGGTTGAGTCAGCAAGAGACAGAGAGCTCTGAGTTAGAACCACTGCCCAGCCAAGAAGAAGAAAATGTGATAAGAGGTCAGTGCTTTGCTATTAATCATACTACTACTGACTTTCTATGCTTAGACGAGATGGGGTGGAATAAATCATTAAAGTCAATAGTCTTCCTAACATGAGAAATGATACAGTAAGAACTCAGAAAGGTTTTCTTCTCTTATTTTACATAAGGAAGAAATATTCAATGAAATTTAAAATACTGTGTTCATACTGGAAATTTACCCAAAATATAAAAACACTAATTTAAAGGGACACATGCACCCCTATATTTATAGCAGCATTATTTACAACAGTGAAATTATGGAAGAAGCCCAAATATCCATCAAAAGATAAATGGATGAAGAAGATGTGAGATACATTTATATACAGATACAGATATAAAATATTTCATTCTTTTTTATGGAATATTATTTTGCCATAAAAAAGAATGAAATCTTGCCATTTGCAATGGCATGGATGGAGCTAGAGAATGCTAAGTGAAATAAGTCAGTTAGGGAAAGAAAAACACCTTATGATTTCACTCATATGTGGAATTTAAGAAACAAAACAAACAAGGAAAAGGCAAAAATAGGGGAGAGAGAGAGACAAATGAAGAAATTAAGATTCTTAGAGAGAGCAAACTTATGGTTACCAGAGGAGAGGGGTGGGGGGATGGGTTAAATAGGTGATGGGATTAAGGAGGGCACTTGGCTGTGATAAGCACAGGGTGTTGTATGGAATTGTTGAATCACTAAATTGTACACCTGAAACTATTACACTGTATGTTAACTATACTGAAATTAAAATAAAAACTTAATAAAAATATATGATGTTCAACAAAGGTTTCACTGATAAGATGATGTTTGAGTACACCTCTGGATGAGGCAGGGGAAGAAGCCATACAGACTACTGGGAGAAAGCACATTTTAGCCAGAGGGTAGTTCACATGCAAAAGACCTGAGGTTGACTTGGGCTTGGAGTTTTTGAGGAAGAGCAAGTAGACCATTTGCCTAGGGCAAAGTGACTGAAAGGGTTGAGTACAGGCATGAGGTCAGAGAAGTCACAGGGATCAGCATAATGTGTTGGTCAATTTGTAGTTACTAAGAATGAGTTTGGGAACTACATAAAGGGTATAAGCAGGGCAGAAACATTATCTAACAATTAACACTTAAAACAATTACTGTCAGGCTCTACTCTACAGACTTTACATAGCCTATCTAATTCTCACAACTACCTTATAAAATAGGGCACAGTTAAGAATATTGCTAGATAATTGCAACTATGTGTGATAAGAGAGTAGATTTCAGGTGCTCTCATCACAAAAAAAGAGATTACTCTGTTAAGAAATATGTTAATTAGCTGGATGATAGTAATCATTTATATATACATATGTATATGTGTATATATATGTAATCATTTATATATACATATGTATATATAAAATTATGTTGTACATCTCAAGTGTTTACAATTTTGATTTAAAAAAAGAATATTGCTAAATATAAAAACTCTATGAATAAAGACAAAGTTTTCTAGGAAAGAACATCCACTGCTAATACGTTGATTTCTGGCTAATGCTTCATGTAACAGAACTAATTTTTAATGTAAAAGAATCACACTATATGGTGAGAGTGGGCAGTAGCAGAGCAAATGTGGAAGCAGAAAGAAGATTTGGCAAACTTACAATATACAGGAATTTTGGAATACTCAGGAAAATGTGAGAAACGAAGATGTTTTAATTTATTTATCCTGGATTCTTCATCACTGCTGGTGACTTAATAAAGTTAGTTACATTTGATAGCATGGGACAAAAAGAGCAGTAAAGGAGTTCAGTAGAATGAAAGCACAAATCTGAAACCAAATGAACCTACAGGACTGTAGTTAGTATAAATAATAAGCCCAAAGTAGATTCTGATAAAGTCACCTACTTTTTCTGATTCCATTGGTGTATTAAAAAAAAAAAAAAAGTCATAGACCCATCAGACTAAGTGAGTCAACAGATACCAGAATTTCTATGATATTGACTAACAGTTGGTAGGGTTTGGATTTGAACCCAACTGTGTTAGACTTCAGAGCCTAAAATAACTGCTATATTGTATTCTTAACCCTTTGATTTATAACTCAGGAGCCTCTGGATCCCTGGGTGATAATTTCTTCAGGAATAACCTAGATATATAAATCAAGTCAAGTCAAGTCAAGTCAATCCAAGAAGCTTGACCAGAGCCAGGTGGGGTAAAAGGAGAACACTGAGAGAAGGCAGCATAAATGAATCACTGTTTCAGAGTATTGTTCTTAGCATCCAGACAGGCAAATAAACAAATGGGTGCAATGTTCAAGCAGCTCAGCTGTTCCCAGTGATTTGCTTTTTTTGTTTAAGTCAAAATAACTCAGCCAGGTTGTCCTCAGAGAAATGTTACAGCATTTTTAAAAAGATATTTTGCTTATTTTAAGAACACTGGCAAATCCAAAGAGGCACAGCAGCCAAGAACTGAGGGTGCCATTTGCAATTGTGCCAGGGTCAAAGTCACTGTCTGTCCTTGGGCCATTCATTTGTCTTAAGACCTCATTTTCTTTTCCACAGTTAAATGGAACTTTTGCTACTTACACATTTCCACTTTTAGATCTTTCAGATAATGTGCAACTTAATAAGAAGTACAGACAAGATGTTATCATCTTTTCTCAGTTATTTTAATCTTCTTTCCCTTTACCTCTCAAACTCCAACTTAACATTCCAAGATGTGCTTGACTTTTCATGATCTTTCTCTTTTTTTTTTTTTTCAGTTCCTAATAAATTTGTCATCTGGCACTGACTATTCCTTTAATTAATCGTGGTTATCCTTTAAAGCGTATGTACTATCTACCCACAGTAGCTGAGAGATCCTAGAAGGCAGAGAGCCACAACTACATATATATTTCCATATACATCCAAGGACTTGTCAAATGTGCAGGAAATAAAAGTTAGTTGAGTATTTGATGATGATAATGATTACTGTAATAGCAATTACTGGTTATGGAACATAGGACTGGCACCCAGTCACATTATATAATGCCTTATTTTATCCTTACAAAAAACTTGCAAGGTATTTATTATAATTTGATTTTAGAGATAAGGTAATTGAGATGCACAGAGTTTAAGTAATTTGGGAAAATCAGAGAGAGATGGCAGAGATGCGTTAAAAATCCAGATTTTTCTATCTCCTAAACTGATGCAGTATGGCAAAAACGTCCGTTCAGATATTTATGTATATAAAAATCCACTCACCATTCACTCACCAAAACACTTATGCATCCATTTGCCCATTAATTTAATGATGCATCAATTCAACCACCTTCCCTTCTATCAGTGTATCTATACACTCATCCCTTATCTATTCATGCATCCATCCTTCAATCCATCCATCCACTCATTGTGTCATCCACCCCTTCACCCACTTATTCATCCATTCATCTAACAATTCATGTAATCCATTCATTCATTGATCTACTCACCTACCCAATGATTCCCTAACTCTTTAATTCCCTCAGCTATCTGTATGTTGATCCCCTTGGAAATTTGTCCATTTACTCAGTCACTCATTCATTTATTAACTTATTCATAATCCATCCATCCATCCATCCATCCAATAACTCACATATTCATCTGATAATTAAAAAATACATCCATTCATTACAGTTATTAAGCTTCTTATTTATATCATATCCTTGCTAGACACATCAAATACCAAAATGAGTAAGATGTAGTTTCTGCCTTATGAGTTTAAATAATTTCAAGAACCTAGAAAAAGTGCTGTGTGGCAGAGGAGAAAACAACTTTTTTTGTATGGATAGAGGAGATGGTTCAGTGATATAAAAACGCAGCTTCAAGAGAAACATAAGTTGACAAGTTGGAAAACAAGAGAAACAGTTACTTTAGGCAATGTAAATAACAAGGTAAATGCAAATTCATATTAAGTAATAGGATGTATATGGAAAATTATTATCTATTTCCTAATAGTCATTATGCCTTTCTCTTTGATACTAATAAAAACATGAATTAATAGTTAAGCAAATAGTTATCCAAAATCAAATTTACACTTCCAGCCTTTCTTTTAGTTAGATATTGCCACTTATGTAAGTTTTGATAATTGAGTATGAGCAGGAGTAATGTATGCAACATCCATGTTATGTTTTAAATTTAAAATAACATCCTTTTTATATTTCTTTTGGCTGGAATACCATTATACTATTAAGCTACCTTGGATTATGCAGGTAAAGGCAACCAATAAAAGATATTATGGAATAAATAATAGGATAGAAAACTTCAGAGACCATGATGACTTTGTGCTTTTGAATATCTTCTAGCTTGGGCTTTTATCTTCTACCTTATTTTAGCCACTTTCAGTCTATTGTTCAGATTTTTTAATAGTATGTGAATGTATATTCTAAACAATTTAGGCTTTGGTACCTTAAAATGGGATGCTTCTCTAACAACATATAAAATATGTGGCATTGTCTTTGAAGTAATAGAGAAAAGCTATGAAGCAAACAATACATTCTGGAAACTTGGCAACTCTTAGTATATGGTGGCAAATATTTGGTAAAACTTGCCACAATACTGAAAAAGCAGACCACTTCCTGAGAGACTTTACACTCATGAAGAAATGATTGGAAATATTCAGAATATTGATATATATCAGATTCTTCCTTAATATTTTAGTAAGGGCTCAGAAGAGATGGAACACACTGGACTGGAACTTAGGAGTTCACGCAGATTGAAGACTATACAAATAAGCTACATGAGGCACTCTATATGCAGCTTGTAATCTAAATTGGCAGATATTCTGGTAACTTGTGGTCTTATCATTTGGAAAGGTGAACTGATTTTTTTTTTTAAATCTTAGATTGAAACAGTAATATTGCGAAGCTTCAAAAGAAGCATTTTAGCTGTAAAAAAGAAGAATATGGCACCAAATCTTTTTATTTAAAAAAAAATGTTTATTTATTTATTTTGAGAGAGAGAGAGAGAGAGAGAGAGAGAACGAACAAGCAGGGGATGGCCAGAGAGAAGCAGAGACAGAATCCCAAGCAGGCTCTGCAACCTCAGTGCAGAGCCCGATGTGGGGCTTTAACTCACAAACTGTGAGATCATGACCTGAGCTGAGATCAAGAGTCAGACACTTGGGACGCCTGGGTGGCTCAGTCGGTTGAGCATCCGACTTCCGCTCAGGTCATAATCTCATGGTTTGTGGGATCAAGCCCCATGTAGAACTCTGTGCTGACAGTTCAGAGCCTGGAGCCTGCTTTGGATTCCATGTCTCCCTCTCTGCCCCTGGCCTGCTCATACTCTGTCTCTCTCAAAAATAAACAAACATTAAAAAAAAAAAAAAAAAAGAGCTGGACGCTTAACTGACTATACCACCCAGGTGCGCCAGCACCAAATCTTTTTAATTAAAAAATGTTAGTCAGACACTGGAGCTACTGCAGTAGCAAAAATCAAATTAAAGGTATTACATTCCCATCTAAACCTGTTGCTTCAGATGACACAAAGATAGCTGCCATTATTCTGAGAACAGTACAATAGACAAGATTTATAAAGGAGTAAAAAGAAGACCAGATTTTCCAGACTTAAACCTATACTAAAGCCATATGTTTCTCAGGGATGTTGTCACATGGCAACAAACTGGCCCCAAACTGCAAATAGAGACATACCTGAGGAGATTATGTGAGACACAATAATTTTCTAAAATTATTAACAGACAACAAATCAATGATCCAAGAAGCTCAGAACAATAAGCAGGATAAATACCCAAAATACCAGATGTAGGCACATCATATTCAACCTTTTGAAAACCAAAGACAACGATAATTTCTTTGTGGTAGCCAAAGAATGAAGTCAAGTTATATACAGTCTAATTGGATAAAGAATTACAGATTTTTCTTCAGAAATCATGCAAGCTGGAAGACAATGGAGTAACATCTTAAAAGTGCTGAAAGAAAACAAAGTGAAAATTTCTTTTAAAAATGGATAGTTAACTCAAGTAGTCAGAAAAAGAAGAAAAATGAAACAAAAAAACCAGATGGTACAAATATAAAATATCTATGTCTATAGGTATTTTAATCCAACCATGTCTGTAATAGCAATAAAGGTGAACACCTATACCAGCTAAAAGATTGTCAGAATGAATAAAAATCTGACATATAATCATATGTTATCTAAAAAATCTTATTTTCAATATACAGCTTACATATGATAAAAGTAAAACAGATGGAAAGACATGTAATAAAAAAAAAACCCTAACCAAAAGAAAGTTGAGGTAGCATTACTAATACCAAATAAAGTAGAAGTCAGAACAAGGAATATTACCAGAAATAAAAAGTTACATAACTGGGTCATTTCTCTAGAAGACATAAAAAAATCTTGTGTTTGCAATGAACAACAAACCCTAAGAATACATAAATCAAGAACTGTTAGAACAGAAAAAATAGACAAATCCACAATTGTAGCTAGAGACTTCAAAACTCCATTCACTAATTTAAAGAACAAGTAGGCAAAAATCAGGATACTGATAAAAAACCTCAAAAGCACTAGTAACCAACTTGACATATCATAGAGCACTCTAGCCTGAAACAGCAGGATGCACATTGTTCTCAAGCACATATGGAACATTCACCAAGTCAAAAGATATACTGAGACATTCAATAAACCTTGAATTTTATAAAACTGAAAATTATACAAGGTGTATTCTTGTGCAAAAGTAGAATTTAACTAGAAATGAGTAACAGAAATATGTCTGGGAAACAACTCAAATATTTGAAAACTAAAGAAGTTTTATTTTAATTCTAGTGAAGTTAACATACAGTGTTATATTTGTTTCAGGTGTACAATATAGCAATTCAATAATTCCATATATTACTCCATGCTCATCAAGGTAATTGTACTCTTAATCCCCATCATCTATTCCACCTATCCTGTTACCCACCTTCCCTCTGGTAACCATCAGTTTGTTCTCTATACTTAAGACTGTTCTTTGCTTTGTCTCTTTTTAACCCTTTGTTTTGTTTCTTAAATTCCATATATGACTGAATTCATATGGTATTTGTCTTTCTCTGAGTGGCTTATTCCACTTAGCATTATACTCTTTAGCTCCATCCATGTTAACGCAAATGGCAAGATTTCATGCTTTTTTATGGCTGAGTCATTTCCACTGTATAAACACCATATCTTCTTTATCTACTCATTTATACAAGGACACTTAGGTTGCTTCTATAATTTGGCTATTGTAAATAATGCTGCATAAGCAACACACCTTTAAACCATAAGGATCAAAGCTGAACTGTCAAAGAAAAACAAGTTAAACTGAATGAATATATAAATTAAGAGATAAAAACATTTGTAAGATACAGCTAATTAAGTTTTTAGAGAGAAAGTTATAGCATTAAATGCTTACCTAATAAAAAACTAGATTTTAAATTGGTAACATAAGTTCCAACTTAAGAAAATAGACAAAGAGACCATTAAATCCAAAACCAAATAGAAAAAAGGGAATAATAAAGTTATGAACGGAAATCACTGAAATTCAAAACAGAAAAGCAACAGAAAAAAATCAAGTTAACCAAAAACTGCATATCTGAAAAAATTTAATAAAACTCTAGTCAGGTTGGTAACCAAAAAAAAAAAAAAAAAAAAAAAGAGAGAGAGAAAATATAAATATCCATATCAGAAACGAAATAAGGGACATCATGACATACTCCCAGACATTAAAATTATAAGGGAAAACTGAGCAATTCACTGCCCATGAATTTGACAAGTTATATGGGAGTTTCACAACGGCTATCCTGTTCTTAATTCAGTGTTGTATTCTGGATATGTCATGGGTCAGTGGATTGTGAAGAACTACAACTAGACCTGATATATGCAAGTACTTATAACCTAGAGATCATGGACTTTGTGCCAAATACAGTCACTGGGCAGGTCTCTGAGACTGTACCTTTTAGATATGACATATGTTTTCCATGTGGGAGGAAGTAAGTATGCACAAATGTATTTAGGTGACCAAGAAGCACACTATGGCAGATAATGTTGGCTGTTCTTTAATTTTCACTGCTGCCTTCTCTTATAGAACACGATCTATGATTTTTAGCTGTGTTCATGGCCATCCAGACTAAAAAGTTATTATTTCTCACAATCTGCTAAAGTTAGTGATTAGGCATCTAGGCCAAAAGAAGTACAAAACTGACATGTGGAATTCAAGGTCATATATCCTATCAGACATAGCTCAGCAATTAAAACAGAAACCAGTCTGTATGTTTCAATCAGAAAGTTTTTCATAGAACAGATCTGTTACACAGCGACTGAAGATATGAGAAGCCAAACACAGTAAATTCCTTAAAAATCACAAACCATCCAAACTTATCAAGGAAGTTACAGATAAGCTGAATGCTCCTCTATCAAAGATTAACAACAGGACACTACTATAACTTACAGGAACAGAAAAAAAATAGGAGTCCCTGTGGATGGCTGCTTGAAAATGGAGAGACCAAATTACAAGGGTGTAGACCATTGTTCTAAGGCCAAAGGCACAGAAGAAATGCAGCTGTTACGGATGCCACTAAAGGCAGGCCGGGCAGAGGGAAATACTTGCCAAAGTCATCTACCAGATTACACAGCAGAACAAGCAAAAGTGAAGAAGATAGCTTAACACATCACATGAAGGACCAACAAATATCCATGAAGGAGATAGGTGGCTTTGCCCATCCTTTGAGCTGGAATTTGGGACGTGATGGGAAGCCATGTGCTGATGGTAGAGCAACAGGATAGAAAGAGCCTGGGCCTCTGATAATTTCATGAAGGCTTTTATATGAAAAAGTTCAGCCCAGTCTTTTACGAGGAAAAGAAATGTGCATATCTCATTAAAGCCACTGCTAATTTTGAATGCCCAGTCCAGTAGTTAGTCTGTATTAGTACAGTATATTACAATTAGAACTGCATAGCTGGAGCAAAGGCTATGAGAGATAGGGTTGTAAAAGAAAGAGGGTGTAAAAAGCAGGCAGGGACATATTGTATGCAATCCATTATGTGAAATGTCCAGAATGGGCAAGGCTTCAGAGACAGAAAATAGATCAGTGGTTTCCAGAGGATAGGAGGAGTGACTGCTCATGGGTTCAAGGTTTCTTTTGGAGGTGATAAAAATATTATGGAATTAGATAGTGGTAATTTTTGCACAAGTTTGTGAATACAGTAAAATCTACTGAATTGTACACTTAAAAAATAAAAACTAAATTTAAAAAAGTAGGAGAGGGGCATATAATCAAAGGGCTTATATGCTATGCCAAGAAATCTTGGATTCCTTCTCTAGGTTATGGGTTATCAATTGTAGGAATTTTTAGAGTTGGTAATAATTAGATTGGACTTTTAAGAAGAAAACTCCAGCATCAGCATGGAAGATGTATTATGGACAGAAGAGGACAATGCTGGATGCACGACAGTTAGCTCAGGTGGGAGACAATGAGGACATGAACTAGGGCAATGGCAATGAATATGGAACAAGGCAATGGATTGTGGGTGAAGAGGAAATGAAATAGAGAACACAAGAAGATGTTTGAGTCATGTAACTCTTGTCCCCTTCAACTGTGCATTCTATGAGAGGATCTAAAACATCTAGGCTTTTTTCAAACACTTTTTAATTTTTCTATCATTGATTATGTATTTCACTTGCTATGGAAACTAAGCTTAGTCACCAACCATGTGAGGCACTACCAACACTTGCAGATACCTATGTTCACAGCCCAAACTTAATGCTCTCCTGATACTTTTAAGGATGAAAATAATTTCTTTTGTTATACATAGTTCACTAAGCCAATATGACTTTTTCAATTACTCTCTAAACTAAGATCTTAGCGCCCTTTGTGAGATACAACCAGTCTAACTTTTTTATCAAGAGTATCTTCATATCAGTCATGTATTTACTGAAATCAATCACTCATCTTCTGAAACTCCCATTAAGAAAAGGTTCCTGGGTGCTAATAAAATAGATTACAGCCAATGAACTGAAATTACTTTTAACTCTTATTTGTTAAAGATGTACTATGTAGATTTGATGTTAATAGCTTCATCAAAGCTCAGATGTTTATAGCAGTACTAATTCTGCATAAAAATTTATTTTACATCTCATTCTTTAGACATGAGACCATAATGAACATGGAAGAAATTAACTGATGTAAAAAAATGTAGTACATGAATACCCTGCAATGTTCCACCTGAACAATGAGTTAGCTCCATATGCAAAAGGAAATTCAGCACAAAATATATAAACCCATCTATGTTTCCATCCACTGTCTTCATACATTTTGAGTTATAGCTATTTCAAGAAACCTGACTTCCAATGAACACAACTTCCACTGACACCCACCCTCTGAACCTTTATTTAGATAATGCTGTTTTCTCTAATGGGAACACTCTCAGTTTTTGCTTGCCTAATTAATACTTTATTTTTCAAGACCCAAGTAGGCATTATCTCTTCTGGGGAACCTTTTCTGATTCACTTCCATACTCCACTATGGGTTGAGTGACCCATATTTACCCTATGCATAACGGTAGTCAGCAGATATACTACTGTAAGGAAAATATTAATTTATAAAGATGTATTAGTTTGGGTAATTTGAACCACCATCCTTAGCAAATAGACGTTTGAAAGGGGAGTGGTTCAAATAAAATGGAAGCTTCTTTCTCACTACCCAATAGTTCAGTGTGGGTGGCTCTGCTTCCCATAGTACAATCCAGGCAACCCTTCTTCTTATATCCTGTAGCTGCTGCTTTCCCTAACTTTCCCTAACTGGTAATCTAGTGGACAGAAGAAAAAGGAGGTAAAAGAAGTATAGCTTTCTCTTAAAAGTCTTGGTCCAGAAACTCCACACATCACTTGTACTTGCAGTCCAGTGATTAAAACTCCGGCATCTGGTCCCACTTAACTAAAAATGAAGTGAAGCTGAAAAATGAAGACTTACTGTACATGTGGGAAGAAAAGATACTGATTTTTGTCGAATAGCTAGTAGCAGATTTAGCTTAAAGTAATTAGCAGATTAGCCAAGAGTTTGGCTGGCATGCCCTCTGAGGACAGGGCATGTTAGGATCTAGCTTTGGGTCAACATACTGGTATGATAAGTGCTGCATGTCTGCAATCAATATTTCTAACTGTTCCATTCTCTTTCCTCCTTCCTTTCCCTATTTCAGGGTTCAACCTTCATTTGGTGCACCCAGAACTAGGGGGTTGGCCAGTGGCAGATAGGGGTCTAGCTATGAGTCAGCATGTCAGTGCAGGGGGTAGAGTTCAGGGGATGAGCTCTCTAAATGGCCTTCATCATCCTTCTTCCATCATCTTTATTCCCCTAACCTCTCCCCTTCCTCTGGATGAGATTTCAGCCAGTAAACCCAGTGGGGAAGACAGAGTCCAAAATCCAGCATTTTGCTGTCACAACGATGAGTTTGGTAAACACGCAAGATTAAACACATGAGTAAATCTATTAAGGATAATGGAAAACAAGTTTTTCATTGTTGAAAAGGGAATTTATGAATTAGGAAAAGAGATAATGTTGAAATGGAAGTAACAATATGAAAAATGATCCAGTATGATACAGCTCTAGTTAAAATTAAGGTAAGATATAGAAATATGCAGATATATGCATACACACATATTCCTTGCACACATATATTTCTTATCTCATTCTGACACACAGACATCTCCAGTCACAAAGAACACACACAGTGCTCAAGTATTTATTTCTAAATACTTCCTCCTGGAGATACGTTGTTGACTCCAGGGCTGAAGAAAAAAAAAATACAGGATGATCTGGTAACATCATGATGCACCCAGAAATGGGCGTCATGTCAAAATAACAAAGGAAGCAGCCTGAAGGAGCTCCCACTAGCTAACTCTGGGACAATATGAACATCAACTAAATAATAATGATAACAGATTGTAATCTTTTGAGTAAAATAAGAATCCATGAGACTATACTAATATAAAAACATAATTGGATACATATATAAATGGGGTGAATAGAATGCTTCTATGCCAACTAATAAATCTAAAATGAATTTTTATTTATTGTTTTGTATTTGAGAGAGAGAGAGAGAGAGAGAGAGAGAGAGAGAGAGAGAATCTTAAGCAGGCACGATGCTCAGCCTAGAGCCTAAAGCAGGGCTCAATCCCACGACCCCAGGATCATGACCTGAGCCAAAATGAAGAGTTGGATGCTCAACCAACTGAGCAACCCAGGCACCCCCTAAAATGAATTATTGAAAGAGAAGATCACAATTTGACAATCATCATAGTGATAACTGATTCAGGCAAATATCATCAATGGATGGGAAATCTGGTATGTGAAAGATTGATGAGAATCAAGATATTCACATACTCTGAAGGTAACTTCTCATAAGATACATATTGATTATTTATTGGTTAATACATATCACATACTTTTTAACTTCCCAGTGAAGAAACTTGACAGACACCATTAATAAACTGACAAATGCTAACATCATCAGGATGCCTGAGTGGCTCTGTCAGTTAAGCGTCTGACTTCAGCTCAGGTCATGATCTCATGGTTCGTGGGTTCAAGCCCCACACTGGGCTCCGTGCTGATGGCTCAGAGCCTGGAGTCTGCTTCGGATTCTGTGTCTCCCTCTCTCTCTTCTCCTCCCCCAATCATGCTCTGTCTCTCAAAAATAAATAAATGTTTTAAATGCTAACATCATCAGTAATGGCACAAATTAATATTGTTTGCTTCCTGATATGATGCATTGAGAAGAGCTCAGCATCACCTCTGTAATAATCGTACCCAGAATATGCAAATTCACTAACCATGATAAACATCAGACAGACCCAAATGGTGGAACATTCTACACAGTAACTAGACTATACTCTTCAAAAATGTTAGGGTCAGGAAAGACAAAAGACCTATTTCAAATTGGAGGACATTATTCATACATGACAATGAATGGAGTAGTTTATCCTGGATTGGCTCCTGGACTTAAAAAATATATATGTATGTATTTGGGATAATTATGAAAATCCGAATGGGGTCTGTGGACTACATAAGAATATTGGATCAATGTTCACTTCCACATTTTGATGGATATATATTGTGCCTTAAAATTTTTTTTAAGTTTTTATTTAAATTCCAGTATAGTTAACATACAGTGTAACATTAGTTTCAAATGTACAAGTTAGCGATTCAACACTTACATACAACACCCAGTGCTCATCACAACAAGTGCACTCCTTAACCCCCATTCCCCCGAATCCACCTCCCCTCTGGTGACCATCAGAATGTTCTCTATAGTTAAGAATCTGTTTCTTGATTTGCTTCACTCTCTCTTTTTCCCCAATGCTCATTTGGTTTTTTCTCTTAAATTCTATATATGAATGAATCATATGGTATTTGTCTTTCTCTGACTGATTTATTTCACTTAGCATAATACTCTTGGATGGGAAAATGTTCTTGTACTTAGGAACTGTATATTGGAGAATCAAGGGGCATGGTAGGCAAAATAATGATCTCCTAAAGATTTCAGGTCCTAATACCTATAACCTATAAATATCACCTTGAGACAAAAAGGGTCTTTGTACATATGACTAAAGTAATAATCTCAAAATGGAAAAGTTATCATGGATTATCCAAGTGGGCCCTCAAAAGACATTACAAGTGTTCTTACCAGAGCGAGGATAAGGGAGATTTGGTAGTCAGAATAGGAATAGACAATGTGAAGATAGGAGCTTTTATTGGAGTAATGTGGACATAAACCTAGGAATGTGGGCAGCCATGAGTAGCTGGAAGAAGCAAAAACAAAACAAAACAAAAACAATAAAACAAAAACAAATATCTTCTAGAGACTCTGGAGGGAGCACCACCCTGCTGACACCTTGGTGTCAGCCCAGTAATGCTAATTTTGAACTTCTGGTCTCCAAAACTATGAGGAAATAAATTTCTGTTGTTTTAAGCATCAAGTTTGTGGCAATTTGTTATGGCAGCCACAGAAACTAATACAAGGGATAATGGAGCATCATTTCTGAAACTTCTCAACTTTTTCAGAGTATGAGAAATGTTAACAAGCATATCTGGGTGAAAGGTATACAAGAGCTCTGTATATTTTTTTAACTTTTTTTTATAAATTTGAAATTATTTCAAAATTTTAAAAAAGGTTAAAAATTAGAAGATTAAATTGGTAAAGGTTAAGAGCTATGACCCAAGTAAAATGAAACTGGAAGAAGATAAAGAAAAGACTCTAGAGAGATTATGACTCATAATTTTCTATTTCATGCTTAGAATCTTGGCCTTTTATCCCAAAACTCTCAATTCCTAATTGTAAGTTGACTATATCTATAGATATCACATTTGTCTTCAAGATCAGAAGCGTGGTGAAAGAGGATAAAGGGTCATGTCAGTTGATTATATCCTTTTTATCAAGAAATCAAAAGTTTTCTAGCTATCTCTAGAAATTCTCTATAGCTAGAACTTTAGTTGCAAGAGAGTCTGTGGAGGTGAGCATTCACTTTCCCACCTTCTTGAGTAGATACAGTAATGAAGGAAAAAACTGAAAATGTCTGTTAACTTGACTAATAAACAATATACCCTATATGCAGTTGCCTATCACCCCTTTTAGACTGTTAGCTCCTTGACAATGTTTATATCTTTATTTTAAGGTCTTATAACAATTATTTAAATATGTACTCAATGCTTGTAGAATTAATTTATGCATGTGTGAATGAATGCGTGAATTAATGGATTAATGAATCTAATACTCCAAGATCATATTAACCATAAGAATAAATATCAGCCTAATTAGTATGTGGTTTTCAATGTGGAATCCCAGTGATATATAAAGAGCACTGATATTTCAGAATACTTTGACACCTATGCCATCATTTGCCTTTTGGTATATAAATTTTGTATCATGATGATTTGTCTATGGATTTCTCTTTTTGTGCCCACTGTTACGGTATCAGATTAAAACCATCCAAACTTTTTCCTGAATCGTTGATATCTCTTCTCTGTCATCTCTTCAATGTCTATCTCTCACTTCATTAAATTAGGCAAGTAAGTAGGAGACAAAAAATGCAAAAGCCAAAACTTGGTAATAATTAAGTACAAGGAGTGATTGATTAGGGTACTCAATAACTATTGTGAAGACCCTCTCTTCAATAACTCCATGGATGGGAAAACCAAACACAGGAAAATAGATTAATTGGTAAGAAACAGATTGTACAAAATTGATGAGTGATGTTTCAGGCAAAGAAATTTGATGTGCTCGTGGGACATCATTATGCAGATGAATAGTCAATAATTAGATATTTGATTCTTGAACTAAGAGAAATTAAAACATGGGATACACATTTGACATTCTTCCGCATGTAAATGATAGTTGAAGCTTGTGGACAGATTTGATGAAGAAACCATGTAAAATGTGAAGGAAAAAAAAAACTATGATAAAAACCTTGAATATTCACAAACCCTAAAGGCAGGCAGAGAATTGAAAAAGAAACTACAAGGAAACAATAATAGCTGCTATTTACTAGTATGTGCAAAGCACCATGCTGCTAGATTTAGGTATAGCTCCTTTACATACTAGGCAAGATTACTATCGCTGTCTCAGTTTTACAAGTGAAGAAACAGAAACAAGAAAGTTTCATCTTTTTATCCATGATTAGGGACAGAGTCAGCCATTGTTACCTGACCAAAGGAAGGGGTACTGCAACAGAAGCAGGCTGTGAATGCCACAAGAAGAAAGAGTTTAGGGTTAGACTGAATTAACAAATCAAATGGGACAAGATGTTCAGCAAGTTAGGGATCAAAAAGAGACCTTGGGTCTGTAATTTGGAAACTACTGGTGATACTTGCCAGTGAAATGTGAGTTGGAAATGTGGAAAGAAGTGGTCATATAAACTCCAAAAAGAAATTTAAATGATTTTAAGATTAAATAGTGGGGAAGAATGTAACAGATAACAGATCTGATTGTTAAATACATTAGTTAGAATAATGGTACATGATACACGGGAAAAATAGAGAAAGAGCCATATTTTGTGAGAGCTGTAATGAAAAGAAGGCTTGGGAAGAGAAAAGGCGATGCACACCAAATTTCGTTAGTTTAGCAAGTCTGCTCAAGTCAGTCCAAATACAGACCTACTGAAAACTCTTCAAATTAAAGAAAACTCATCATTGAAAATAAATATGGAGGCTCTGGTGAGTGTAAAATTTTATTTGGGGGTATCTAGTTACATTATGCTGAGGATACAGAAAAATAATGCCATGTGAGTGCTGCAGAGTCAGAGTGTAATGCAGGAAATGACTTAGTTTGTAAGACATGGGTTTCCCTCACTATAGCCGGAAGAGAAGTGAGGGTTCTGAAAAATGATGAGATGCATGTCCTAGATAAATATTTTGGATAAGAACAGCTAACATTTATTAAAAGTTTACCAGGTGTCAAACTTTGTTAAATCCCTCAGATGGCTTATTTTATATGGCCTCACAGCATATTTTGACTCAGGTACTATTCTTAAAGCCATGAACAAATGAGGAAACAGATGCTGACAGGTGTATAATAACTTGCCCGTGTTACATAGCTTGTATATGGCAGAGCTTCGATTCTAACAGTGGTCTGAATGACTCCTAATAATATACTCTTACCTACTCAACAATACAAGTTGCTATGTCCTTTGGTGGAAGCTCATCAATAACTCTCAGAGGAAAACAACAGTCTCATATCAAAATATGGACTTCCCTGAGTCATATTAGAATTTCAGGGACCTTGGAAGTCATCTATTTTAAAGTTCTCAAAACAGAAACCACTCTGCAATATACATTCTCAGGGTACCTAACAGCTTGACTTCCAGTAGTGAAGAACAGTCCACTTGACAGGCAAACCCATTTGGTTTTCATTCAGTCATCTCTCATCTTTGTTTTAATTACTTTGTGAGCCATAATCTGCCTCCCTCCAACTTGGTCCCAATTTTATATCACTTTTTTTAATATTCATAATCTTTAATCATCATCTGCATACACTCAATATATGTATTTTATGTTGTAATTACCTAGGAACCAATTTTATTTCTCTCTTCTTGAGGTTCAAATCAATAATCATTAGCTGGAATCATTCCACTTACAGCATCAGTAAATTTACTAAATTAACTAATCAAATAGGTGGAACCAACATAACAAGCAATTTCACAAACAGCGCTGTGCTGCCTGCAACCTGAATATTCATGTAAACATGTAAAACCAATGTCAGACTCTAGCACTCTGTTCAAATGGAAGCTAAGCACATTATATTCATAATGCTATTTCATCTTAGCTTCACCAAGGGAGGATGCTATTATGACTCCCATCTTATTCATGTAGAAAGTAAGGCTAGCGGAAGAACAATTCAGTCCCAGATGTCTGGTTTCAGCCCTCAATTTTTCATCCCACAGTACTGCTGGAATTGAAATAAGATCAAAACAGCCATTTTAACAGAAGTGAAAACTGAGGCCCTGATATGCAAAACAATCTTTTCTGGATTGCAGTGCTTGCCACATGTTAATGCCATGAATGCCACATGGAGCAAATGTGAAATTGCTGTTTCAGATTCAGTAGCTTTGGACTGGAGCATATTACCATTCTAACAAGCTCCCAGGTGATACTGATGTTGTTGGCCCATGGGCCACATTTGAGGAAGATAGTTTAATCAGAGTCTTGAGATTTAAAGTTGGTCCCACCTGGCAGCATCAGCACCCTCTGAGAACTTCTTAGAAATTCAATCTGTCTTGCTTTACTTGAGACTCACCAAATTAGAATGTCTGGGCACGGGACCTGGAAATCCATGTTTTAGCAATCTCACAAGGTATTTGTGTTCACACTAAAGTTGGAGAACCATTAACTTAGATTGCACCTTGAGTTAATATCAGAATAAGAAATCACATCTTCTCATTCTCCTGAGCAGTGAGTGCTCTTTCCTGTTTACCAGATGGGTTCTCTCAGAGCTGGAATTAGGGGCACTAAGCCATACTGGTCTATAAATGCTCCTCCCATAAGGTATCCATGTGATGGTTTTTCAGTTATGTCAACAAATTCTTTGATACTCCTCTCTTTAATAAATGGAGTTCAGTTACCCTCTGCTTGAATGTTGGCTGAGTTGACTGACTCATATCTAATGGATATATATAGCAGAAGTAATGACCTCTTACTTCCATGATTAGAATATAAAGGACTGAGACTTCCATCTTAGGCAGGTTATGTTTCTGAGAAGCTGGCTGACATGTTGTGAGGACATTCAAGTAGCCTAAGGAGAGACCTATGTGGTGAGAAACTGAAATCGCCAGCCATTAGTCATTGAGGAACTTAGGCCTGAGGAAGTTGGGAAAGACTGCTCCCCGACCCAAGCTTTCACATGAGACTCAGGAGAGACCCTTGGGTCAGAATTACCCAGATAAACTGCTCCCAGATTCCTGACCTAGTGAAACTGTAAGAAAATAAGTATTTTTTTTGTTTTAAGTGTTGAAATCTAGGGTTATCTGTTACACAGCAATGTCTCTCAGCAACTGGTTTCCTATGAAGTGATCAGGATGCTGGGTAACTCTGAAAACTTTCTGTATTTTGACTGTTCTTTTTTTTAATCTTTATTTTTGAGAGAGAAAGAGAGCACAAGCAGGAGAGGGACAGAGAGAGGGGGGACAGAGGATCCAAAGCAGGCTCTGCACTAATAGCAGTGACCCCGGCACAGGGCTCAAACCCATGAACCATGAGATCATGACCTGAGCCAAAGTTGGACGCTCAACCAACTGGGCCACCCAGCTGCCCCTATTTTGACTGTTTCTTGAGGAAGCAACTTACAGGACTTTCACTCTCCTGCTTTTCTTCTTCATTTTTTTTACATCAATTGCCTCAAAAAATCACCATATTTGAAGAGTTACTTATGTCTGGAAATAATGCTACTAAACTTGACATAAAATACGGGTTCAAGAAATGCCTGTGACTTACCAAATTACAGTGTAAATGAATCAATCAGTATTTAAAAAGATACTTACGTCATCCTAGCCCCAAATAGCACGTTCACTCCTCAATGTGCAAGACCGTTCAAGATTTGAGAGATGGGATTTCACCAGTTAAAACGGATTTCATGAAATCGGTAATACGACTATTCAAATTCTAGAACGTGAAGGCTGTAAATTTAACACTTAAATGAAAAATTTCCTTTCAAATACTACTTGTGCAGGATGAGTTTGAACCTTTCTGTGTTTCAGTCTCATAAGACTAAGTAAAAACACTGACCGGGCTATAACAGACTCCACAGACTCAGACAGTTCTAACACACTATCCATTTCCAGTGAAATGGACCTTTGAGATATGCAGTGAGAAATGACTGCAACAATATCTCAAACTTAGACCTCGTTAGTCCCCTAAGAGGTATATTTTGAAACTTCTATCTCCAAGGAATTAGCCAAATAAGGTTAAAAGCCTTTTCCCTAGTACTACCATCAAAGCAAAGCCACTCATTATGCAAACCACCCGCAAAAGTTAAACAAATCTCTGATACGTTAACACATTTATGACACTGAATACATTACCAGGGTAAGTCAGCATATTACCAGGGTATTGATGCGAGAACTGCCTTCTGGGCCACCCACCTTGACTTCCTGGTGTTTAACAAGGAACAGTGACAGAGAACAGCTGAACTGGTCTAAGAAGGAAATGGTGATGCTGGAAACGTCATGCTATTTTGGTTTTCTAAGTTGAAAGAGAATTTTTAGCTTGCCTCGTTTTCTAATTTTTTTATGAGATGATCATTCAGATTCTGCTTAAATACTTCAATGCTATTACATTAAAGGCATCTCATCCCATGTTTCATCCTTACCTCCTCAAAGATCCTAATATATCTGAATACGAGGGCTTCTCTGAAGATTTCCCATGATTGGGTGAAAAACACGAAAGATGACCCCACGTTAGGTTCAAGACAGTAAAAGGACAGTACCTAGTACAAGCTTTTGCTATGTAGTCTGGAGGACTGTTCAGGAGAAGTCAGGATGGGAGGCTAGTTAAGGAATATAGTTCTGGCACAACTCCCAAGTATAAGCCTGCAAAAGATCGTATCAGAAAAGGCACAAGGGCACCTGGGTGGCTCCATCAGGTGAAAGTCTGACTTTGGCTTGGGTCGTGATCTCACAGTTCATGAGTTTGAGCTCCACATGGGGTTTACTGCTGTCAGCTCAGAGCCCACCTCAGAACCTCTGTCCTCTCTCTGCCCCTCCTCTGCTCATGCTTTCTTTCTCAAAAAATGAATAAACATTAAAGAAAAAAGCACCAAAGACCTAGAGGATCTCACTCATTTTCATTTTAGCTCTAATAGGTTGACAAGGTCCAAGTCAAATGAGGTAAGGGAGTTAGTAACAGTGCTAAGGAGAAAGTTAAATACAGCTGGTCTTAACTCAGCAGCCTTTTGCTTTCACTTGCTTCCTCCCCAAAGACCTCCATATTACTTGGGGGCACATGGGCATAGATAATATTAGGAAAAGGGTAAAATCCCTGATAGGTGAAGACTGCCATTTCTTGCAGTAGGGGCAGATTACAAGGTCACCGATGATCTGTCTCTGAAGAACAATTTATTGAGTCAATGCTGTTGGACCCAAATGTATTACACATCAAATGAAATCTAGGAGTTGTCATAAAATTATTTCTGTGCTTTACAAAATGCAGTCATAACCACTGCCTATATAGTATGTATTCATTCTTTTGTTCCAATGATAAATGCATTCTTGTTTTGTAAACTTCACAGTATTAGGTTACCTTTGTGCCAGCTGAGGTTTTGAAATTATATACGAGGTTCACCAGGAATTCAAAAAGAGTATCTTTTGATTTTACGATACAGAAAGGATTGCTGTGCAAGACTGACATTTTAGTGATTTATTGCTTTCCCCCATAACCTTAAACTGCCAAACACTATACATAATTCTATACATACTTCTGATGTGTGTGTACATGTGTGTATGCGTGTGTATAATATAATGTATATAAATGTACATGAATTTCCAAGAGGAAAAGTAACATACAGAAGGGCCAAATAAACTGGTAAATATCTCAGAGCAGAGTGAGTAGATAGGTTTCAAGTCTAAGCCACATAAGGTTAAAGGAACCAGAGATATTTGACTTAAGGGAGAATTAATGGCCCTTCTTATATGAGAGCCCCTGAATCCAAAATGCAATACAATTCTACTAGGGAGGGCTGCTCAGTTTAAGAATCATCATCTTCAGGGGCGCCTAGGTGGCTCAGTTGGTTAAGCGGCTGACTTCAGCTCAGGTCGTGATCTCATGGTCCATGAGTTCGAGTCCCACGTCGGGCTCTGTGCTGACTGACAGCTTGGAGCCTGGAGCCCGCTTCTGTTTCTGTGTCTCCCTCTCTCTCTGCCCCTCCCCCATTCACGCTCTGTTTTTCTCTGACTTTCAAAAATGAATAAATGCTAAAAAAAAATTAAAAAAAAGAATTATCATCTTCAGCAGGAGCACCACCACCACCATTTATTGTCTCCCATGCCCCCAGCTCTATGGTAGACAGATCTTCACAGAATACATCTTTATCATTCCTAGAGCCTACAGTGGTTATCATGAAAACACCACCATACTATTACTAATTGAGACTTAATTTACAGTAAGTTAAAGTCTTTATGATTTTTATACATATTTTATTTTTTATATTTATTTATTTATTTTTGAGAGACAGAAAAAGAGGCCAAGCGAGGGAGGGGCAGAGGGAGAGGCAGACACAGCATCCAAAGCAGGTTCCAGGCTCTGAGCTGCCAACACAGAGCCTGATGTGGGACTCAAACCCATGAACCGCGAGATCATGACCTGAGCTGAAGTCAGACGTTTAACTGACTGAGCTACCCAGATGCCCTAGTCTTTATGATTTTTTTAATGAGAGCTTTAGAAAACCACAGATACCTTATTCTATTCATATTCAAGCACAATATGTTTTAACCTAAAATAAATTTTTAACTTATCTGTATGAAATGTCATCTCATTAGAGACAACAAAATGTAACAGAAGGGTTTGAGCTTTTCTGTGAGATAGATCTGCCTTTGTACCCCTAGACTGCTAAGGCTGTGTAACTGAAGGTCAGTTCCTTGACCTCTCTGTGCCTCAAGTCCTTCATATGTAAAAGGACAATAATAATGCTAACCCTTCTAGGTTACTGTGATGGTTACAGATAATATATAAGAAGTATCTGACATATAATAGGGACTCAGCAAACGATATATTATCCTTTCATTGTTATTGTTATCATTATGTTTAATATTTTTAAGTGAGATCTCAGAGATATGAATCTTTCCAAATTTCAGCAATATTTTATCTCTGCCAGTATCCAAATCAATAATACAAATGTCCAGAAGAACATGGCTGAGATTAGAGGGCGCGGTATACCACTAGGTAACGACTTCTAGGTTGTTGTCAATTATTTCATCCAAAATAATAGCTCCCATGTTTTGATTCTTAGTAAAATCCAGGACAGATGTATTACAACTATTCAATAGGCTATGACAATTTTACAGACAAACTGAGTACAGTAGGAAATACAATTAAGATTCTGAATACAGAACCCAAATTCTTAACCCCTGGAGAATCTGCATGTTTCTTAACGTTATCAAGTTATCAGTCCACTTGTGGCTTCCACATCAGTTTGCCATCTTAGATGTTAGGATACCATATTTTGTTAAATGCTTTGCCTACAAAGTCTTACAACTTTGTATTTCTAAACTTTCTGTTTTTTTAAAAAAAGACATAAAGTTTCCTTAAACTTTATTATTGTTTTATTACTGCTTCCATTTCAGAGTTCTCCAAAATATCTTGAAGAATAAGCTCTAAACTCTTGTTGAAATGTACTTCAGTCTTAGGAGTCTTGTGAATCTATTTCCCCTCCTTTCTTAAACTCTATGTTTTATAGGACTTTCCTAGCCTGATTCCTATTTTCCAAAGATGTTGTTTCTTTACCTAATAAGTGGAGATAATAATACCTAATAAATGGGGTTGTTGTAAGGAATACATTTAAAAATCCAAATGCTGAACACATGGCTTGGCATAAAACTAATCAATAATAGCTATTATTATGTAAATTTCACTCACAATAGATTTGTGAGGAAGTTGATGATGCTGTTTTTCAACACTGTGTTCTCCATTATTAGCAGCACTCTATTATATACAGAAGAAACGCTCAATAATTGTTTGCTGAATTAAGCATCCAGAGTAAGTTTTTATATTACAGTGGTGCAATTTAGCAGTAAATTCAAACACAGAAAACATTTTATTTTTCCGAAATAAAAATGGAAGTTCTTTTAGATTGCTTGTAAAGACTTATTCCCACTAAACTCGCCCTATAAACATAATAAAAATACTTAGATATGCTGATTTTTCCTCTAGGTTTAGCATATTTTCCCTAATAATCCTGCTCAAGAGGACAGTAAATGAATAATTTCTTCTCTAGTAAACTAGTCAATATTGGGGCAAAAACTCTCAGTTTGTTCTAATTTTCTTACAGATTGAATGAAATAGTATTTTTGGTGTCCACAGAATAAGAGTCCAGCAAAACTGCATTTTCAAATAATAGATTAATTGGAAAATGTTAAAAAGACCCTTTGTCTATGAAGATACATTTTAAATGATCGGAGACTCATCCCAAATGGTTTCAACATATGACACCTTTAAATGATAATTATTGATAGCTGAAGTCTTTAAAAAACAGGCTCAATTTTTAAAACTTCTGAGCTCTACTCAGAATGCACAAGTTTAAATTTCAAGGGCACTATCTACTTGCTATCAAATATGAAGGTTGTGAATATCTGAAGTGCTGTCATGTGCAAGAGGTTGAGACTTGGTCTGAGTGAGAGACCGCTGCAGGTGAGAAGCGACAAGATTAAGATTTTATTTTGAGCTGCCACACTTTGTCACCTTCAGAGTTTAAGGAAGGGTAACTTGCTGTAAAAGAAAATTTTGTGTATGGAGATGGAATTAGTAAGATTCCCTCAAAACTCTGAGGCTCTGTATTCACATTTGAAGGAGGTGTTGTTTGACTTCAAAATGCACTGGTAAAGGTGGGTAGAGAGAAGAATTACCTTCTCATGACCAGCAACATAACTCCATCACCAAGGCATCCGATCTCATAGAAATCTTGCACAGAACTTTTCATGTCCCCTAGCATTTTTTTTTAATTTTAAATTTTTTTTTAAAGTTTATTCATTTTGACAGAGAGAGAGAGACAGAGCACAGAATCCGAAGCAGGCTCCAGGCTCTGAGCTGTCTTCACAGAGCCCGAGACGGGGCTCAAACTCACAGACCTTGAGATCATGACCTGAGCCAAAGTCGGAAGCTCAACCGACTGAGCCACCCAGGTGCCACTACCCTAGCATTTATTATTTCTATGTATAAATCCTTACGCATATCATCTGCTCTATTTGACACTGTACAGAAAAGTCTGCACATTTTTGTTTATAGCAGTTAAGTTTCTCTTTCGCTTAAATCAATCTTCCTCAGCTTAACCTGCTCTGAGAGGTTGCTGTTGGAGAGAAGGGAGAGAGCAGCTGGTGCTCTCTGGGTGCCTTGTATGGTCAGTTACTGTACAAAGTGCTCGGAACTGTTATGCCATGTTATCCTCACATTCTCCAGTAGGTACATATTACCTTCACTTTACTGATGAGGACACTGAGGCTCAGAGAGGGTAAGCAACTTGTCAGAAGACACCAACCCAGCGAGTGGACGAGCCGCGATTCTATGCATGATTCCTAGCTTCGGTGTATACACCTTTAAGTCTGCACAGACTTCCCGTGTCGGACAAGGCAGAACCAACACAGGATGTCTCAGAGCCCTTCATTAAATTCCCACTTTCTCTAAAAGTGTCCTGGTTCTAATAAAAATGCATTTAACAAAGACCCAGGATTCATTTTCTTTTTCAGCATTGTAGAGGTTCATCCCTGATGCTGCTAGTAACTCTTAAATAATCTGACCCTGATGAACAGTGGCAAGAGCCATAGGCAGGTGAAAGGAGAATATAGGGCCCTGGGGTTCTGTAGTTGAATGCTTAGCTGATTCTGAGATCAGCAGCCAGTCTGTTCAAGCAACACAAGCCTCTCGAATCACGGAGGGTCGAATTGGTCTTGCCATAATGCTCTCA
The DNA here is from genome assembly GCF_023721935.1 of Panthera uncia. NCBI lineage: Eukaryota > Metazoa > Chordata > Mammalia > Carnivora > Felidae > Panthera > Panthera uncia. The sequence goes on from NC_064808.1 coordinate 68,493,481, forward strand.
AAATTGAAGGGATATTCTATCAGGTGACCAGCTGGCCATTAAAATTACTTCCCATTGTTCATCATGTGATTTATTTAAAAAAAATAATCTGAAATAGTTCAAAGAATTTAGTGTCATTGGAATAACATCGCTTCTCGGCCTTTTGGCTAAGATCAAGTGCAGTGTCATTGGAATAACAGAACTTTTTCCAGCCTATCTTTTTATTTATGTAAACAGTATTTCATAACTCTTGCATTTATAAAATTGAAATGCAGGGATAAAAAGGGATATATAAATCTTTTGCTAACATCTCAATTTTAACATTAAATAATATTTAGCCATAGGTTTATAAATAATAGAAAAACAGAGCTTCATCCAGCTTATAAAAAGTTGGCATTTCTAATAAATTATTTTACATATGCAACAATTATATTTCATAATCTATAGTATTTTATCTTTTGATAAATTTAATGCTAAAATATTTATGAGAATATCTTAATCCAAAATAATTTTTTATTTTTTTTAATTTTTTTTAATGTTTTATTTATTTTTGAGACAGAGAGAGAGAGAGCATCAGCAGGGGAGGGGCAGAGAGAGAGGGAGACACAGAATCCGAAGCAGCTCCAGGCTCTGAGCTGTCAGCACAGAGCTGAATGTGGGGTTCGCACTCACGGACCGTGGGATCATGACCTGAGCCCAAGTCGGACGCTTAACTGACTGAGCCACCCAGGCGCCCCCAAAATAATTTTTAATCACAGGAGAAATATGTATATATGTGTGTGTGTGTGTGTGTGTGTACACACATATATACATGCACAATTTATCTGCATTTTTCTTTGTTTTAGACACATTAAATAGATTAAAAACAACATATAGGATAAAGTTTTTTGAAGGGAGTAGAATGAAAATACACATTCAAGAGTAACTGGAAATGATGTTAATTTTGTGACTTTTAATGAAAATTGGATTTGTATTTTTTTTAATTTTGTTTTTTAGTGTTTATTTTTTTATTTTTTTTTTCAACGTTTTTTATTTATTTTTGGGACAGAGAGAGACAGAGCATGAACGGGGGAGGGGCAGAGAGAGAGGGAGACACAGAATCGGAAACAGGCTCCAGGCTCCGAGCCATCAGCCCAGAGCCTGACGCGGGGCTCGAACTCACGGACCGCGAGATCGTGACCTGGCTGAAGTCGGACGCTTAACCGACTGCGCCACCCAGGTGCCCCTAGTGTTTATTTTTTGAAAGAGAGACAGAGACAGATACAGAGACAGAGACAGAGTATTAGCAAGAGAGGGGCAGAGAGAGAGGGAGACACAGAATCCAAAGCAAGATCCAGGCTTGGAACTGTCAGCACAGAGTCTGACATGGGGCTCCAACTCACAAACTATGATATCATGACCTGAGCCGAAGTCAGACACTTAACCAAGCCACCCAGGCTCTGCTGGATTTGTATTTGTAACATTTTTTTAAGCTTATTTATTTTGAGAGAGAGAGAGCAAGCAGGGGAGCAGCAGACAGAAAGGGAGAGAGAGAATTCTAAGCAGGCTCCACACCCAGCATGGAGCCCAATTTGGGGCTCAATCCCATGACAGTGAGATAATGACCTGAGCCAAAATCAAGAGAGGGACATTTAAGCAACCAAGCCACTCAGGTGCCCCACGTCTGTATTTTTATTTTATTTATGTATTTATTTTACAACATTCATTTTTTTTAATGTTTATGTATATTTGAGAGAGAGAGAGAGAGAGAGAGAGAGAGAGAGCATGAGCAGGAGAGGGTCAGAGAGAAAGGGAGACACAGAACCTGAAGCAGGCTCCAGGCTCTGAGCTGTCAGCACAGAGCCTGATATGGGGCTCAAACCCATGAACCATGAGATTATGGCCTGAGCTGAAGTTGGATTCTTAAACTGACTAAACCACCCAGCCCCTCTCCCACATTTGTATTTTTAAATGGCTTATCCTGAGTATTAAATCACCACAGTTTTTAGATTTCACTGGTTACATTCAAATCAATGATGTTATGGTTTATTTTAAAATGTACATACAATGAACAGAAATCATGTCCTTTGTAACGTTCAAAGTTATAACTAAACATTTTAGATACCAACATAAAAATGTACAAGTGTGTACACATGTACCTTTTCTGTGTACATGTGATTTTGTGTGTGTGTGTGTGTGTGTGTGTGTGTGTGTGTGTGGCTGAGCACATTCTTTTTGAATATATGTGAGCAAAAGAGCTTAAAAACAGAGAAAGACTAGATGAGTGCAGTTGATTTTTAAGTAGTTTTAAGTATTTACATTTAAATAATTCTGGGGCAATTTGGAAGAGAAAAGATTCATGAGCTAATAGGGGAAGGGTCCTGAGGCTACAGACTGAATGCACTTTATTTGTTGTTCTGTCCCTTGAATATCAAGGCCTAGAACAGAGTTGGTACTCATTAAATGTGTGTTGAATGAATAAATAATTTACAGTAGAGAAGTCTATGTTAATCCACATTGTTTTAGCTTCAGCTGAAGGGCAGACTCCTATATGTATCCCTGCTGATTTTCTTTTCCCAAGTAAGTTAAAACTTAAGCTAACCTTCACAATGATGATAGACCCTGGTTTTTCACTTTTTCTTTTGCAAGGCATTCACATTTACATTTTTTTAAAAAATTGTTTAACATTTATTTATTTTTGAGAGACAGAGACAGATGATGAGTTGGGGAGGGGCAGAGAGAGAGGAGACACAGAATCTGAAGCAGGCGGCAGGCTCTGAGCAAGGTGTCAGCACAGAGCCTGATCCGGGGCTAGAACCCACAAACTGTAAGATCATGACCTGATCGGAAGTAGGATGCTCAACCGACTGAGCCACCCAGGGGCCCCTCACATTTACATTTTTAAGCACATTATTATGCTATGATACTAACAGACTAACAGTCTTTGCAATGAGGGCATAGTAACTTTTAGATTAATTCATTATAAGTTTTTCTTCCAGCAATTCTCATCCTACTTTAAATTCACACACAAGTAAAACTCTATTCCCCCTTAGTTGTTTTCCCAATTTATCTTAATTAGCACCTAAAGCTTCTATGTGTACGGTGACTATATGTATATTATGCAACTAATTAGCAATATTCTCTTAACCGTAAGAGTTACATCCCTAAATTTAAACAAATAAGTGAAAAAAGTAAAACCTGGCTAAATGAAGTTCACTTTACACTTGTAAGAAAAATATTTTTAATCTAAAGGGTGTCGATTCTATGTAATACTCAGTTTACTACGTAAACTCCTGGTTTATTAAAAACACCAAGAGAAAGGAAGCCTATCATTTGAATTATAGTACTGGTGGGGAAACCTACAGAGAGGCTTGAGGTACTTTTATTTTCCAAGGCATAGCATCCCAAAGAAATACTTCATTTCATGTTTTCAAATTCTGAGAACACCTACCTGATAATATCAAGACAAGGAGATTTTATATTTATATGTAAGATGTTGTTAAACTGCCATTTTAAAAGTTTTATTCATTCTTGAATTGCATTATTTGTAACTTAAATCCTGGTATTGCGTTTGATTCGATGCAATTTAATCATTCATTGGGTGCTTTTGACCCCTGGTGCATTAGCACAGAGTCATGAATGCCACCCTCCAGGAAGGCCTGCTACCCCGCTCCACCCCTCACTCTCTCTCGCCATACTCTTCAAGACCTGGTTGCAGAGTATTCATTTTCTCTGGACTCTTTTTCTGACTATCCCCCTGCCCACAACTCCAGAAAGGTGGTGTGACCCACCTGATGCCACCACAGCTAGATAGGACTTATTCTGTTTGTTTATACCCTCACAGTCTGGCGAATTATAGGGACATAATACGGGAGTGGTTAAAACAATAGGCAAATGTTCAGAGTATAAACTAAGACCATTCTCTAAGGAAATTAAAATAATGAAAGCTATAGCTCATTTTAACAGGAGATCTCTGTGAATCTTGGTCACACCCCACACCTCACCGGTCCTTGGATTTTGATCCTGCAGAACCTACCGTACACTCGGGACAATCGTTTAATAAACAAAACCTTCTGATATGAAGTAAATTCAAATCCTACCTTAATCAAATCCTAATCCTACTACAACCACCAACAGAGTGTTCCAGGTTTATATAATGCTTTACTTCAGCAGTTTTCACAGAATGGACATGGACCCCTCTTTGGGAGGGTACACAATGTCAAAATGACTTACATAGTATCACTAAGACATTGCCTGTCTTTTTCTACTAAATGGACACTTGCACCGATGATGCAAAAGCAATGGTTGGTGAAACTGCTGGGCCCTTAATATGAATTGACATCAGTACTAAACTGTAAATGTTGGAATTTTTTTCACCATGACACACTTTCAATGAAAATTTTTAAAAAGTGGGTGGGGGGAGGCACCTGGGTGGTTCAGTTAAGCTTGCAACTTTGGCTCGGGTCCTGATCTCGCAGTTGGTGAGTTCAAGCCCTGCATCAGGCTCTCTACTGTCAGCACAGAGCCCACTTCAGATCCTCTGTTTCTTTCTCTCTCCCTCCCCCTACCACAGTGAGCATGTGCACACTCTCATTCTCTCTCCCTCTTAAAACTACAATAAACATGTTTTAAAAATTAAAAAGAGAATTCCAGTTTCACTTAGATCAACTCTTTTTTTAAATGCACATCTTATAGTGTTCTGCATGATAAAATAGCAGGTCCTCATGAAGCACTTTTGCTGCATACCAAAGTAGGCTGGTGTCTCTAGGAACAGCACTTGCGAGACTGAATTATAAGATGAACTAGCCAAGTGCAACTTTCTTGGAAAGAAAGACTAACATACAAATGGTGGTGAGAGACTGGATATTTAGCTGATTTTTCTCCAAATTTAATGAAGTGACTCCATCATTTCAAATAAAACTAACCGTAGTTTATGCCAATGATAAAACTTGAGACTAAAAGAAAAAAAAGAAAGAATTTTGGAAAACTTTATCCACTACTATGAGTTTAACAGTATCTTAATACTTAAAGACTATTGATGAGATCAATGGTGATACTAACAAATGAGATCTCTTGAAAGAATATAATGAAATGTGTCTAAGTTTGGAAGATCTTCATAACTTAGTGAACCAATATTTTCTAAATGGCCAATAGACAGATTATAAAACCAGGAAAGGATAAAAAATTTATTCAAAGTAAAAAATTGGCCAATCTATTTTATTGTAAATGAATGAAAATTTTTCACTGATATGCTCATCAGATGCTATAATGCATCTAACCTTTTACAAGATGCCACTTGTAGACTTTCATGGTGGAATTGATGAGGCATATCCATTTATCTAACTGCATGATGCTAGAATTTTGTCAAATACTTAAATCAAAACAACATATTGAAAAGATTGAATGCTGAATCAGCTATGAGAATTGAAATGTCTTGTGTTATTAAATCAGACATTTAAACAATTCGCAAAGATATTTACAAAAAAAACCCCACTCTTGGGGTGCCTGGGTGGCTCAGTCAGTTAAGAGGCCAACTCTTGGTTTCAGCTCAGGTCATGATCTCACAGTTTGTGGGTTTGAGCCCCAAATAGGGCCAGAGCCTGCTTGGGATTCTCTCTCTCCCTCTTTTTGCCCCTCCCCTGTTTGTGCTTTCTCACAAAATAAATAAACTTTAAAGAAAAAAAACACTCTTTTGAATAATTATTTTTGCTTTGGAAAAGAAAACTATTTTTCATAAAAATTGTTACTTAACATATAATTACTATATTATTGTCTTAAATTATAAATATTTTCCAATATTTCTTATTTTTAAAAATTTTTTCTAACATTTATTTATTTTTGAGAAAGAGAGAGAGACAGAGCATGAGCAGGGGAAGCGCAGAGAGAGAGGGAGACACAGAACCCAAAGCAGGCTCCAGGCTCTGAGATGTTAGCACAGAGCCCAATGCAGGGCTCAAACTCACAAACTGTGAGATCATGATCTGAGCCCAAGTCAGATGCTTAACCAACTGAGCCACTCAGGTGCCCTCTTATTTTTAATGTGGAGAATATCAATATATATAAACCATATAAACAAAAGCTCTTTGGGGGCCTGATATTTTTTAAGAATACAAAGAAACATGGAGATCATGGAGTGTGTGGGTGGCTCAGTCCGTTAAGCATGAGATTCTTGATTTCAGCTTAGGTCATGATCTCAGGGTTATGAGATGGAGCCCCATGCCAGGCTCTGCACTGACAGGGAAGAACCTGCTTGGGATTCTCTTTCTCTCCCTCTCTCTTTACCTCTCTCTATCTCTCAAAAATGAATAAATATTTTTTTTTAAATGTTTGAAAACTGCTTTCTTAATTTATCTTACTTTCTTTCAGTCTTGCAACATCTGGGTGAGGTATGTTTTTAGGAAACAAAGACCACAGAGTTTAAGTGAAATGATGAAAATCACAAGCAAGGAAATAAGAAAGCCAGAAACTGGACCTGGATTTATGTCCAGAACTCTTTCCATGATACCTCATTCTCACTTCCAGATTTATAGTTAGTAAAAATCATTTGCTTTCATTTAGATCCGTAATATGGAATACAAAAAGAAAATTAAGATAGTTTTTGCTTTATGTATGTCTTTAAAAATCTATGGCTAAGTATAGTAAGGTTTAGTTAGCTACAATAATCATAACAGAGTGGTATTGGAGGAAGGATAGACAAAAAGATCAGTGGAACAGAAACCTCAGAAATGGATTCACACAAATATGCTCAACAAGTTTTGACAAAAGTGCAAAAACAACACAATGGAGGAAGGATGGCTTTTTCAAGAAATGATGTTAGAGGAAGTAGATATCCATAGGACTAGAAATGATGCTCTACCTAATATACAAAACAGATTCAATAGCATCATAAAACTATAAACCCTTTAGGAAAAAACAAAAACATAATAGAACATCTTTAGTATCTAGGGCTGGGCAAATACTTCTTAGTCTTAACAACAAAAGCATAATCCATAAAATGAAAACTGGTAAATAAGACTGAATCAAAATTAAAAGCTTTTGCTTTGTGAAAGTCCATGTGAAGGAAATAAAAAGACAATCTACAGACTGGGAGAAAGTATTTGCAAACCATATCTGAAAGGACTTTCAAAACTCAGCATTAAAATAACAACAACAATAATAATAATAATAATAATTCTTCAATTAGAAAAGAGGCAAAAGATACAAAGAAATATTTCACTGAAACGTATGTACAGATGAAGAGATGGTCAATACCATAAGCTAACAGGGGAATGCAATTTAAAACCATAATGAGGGGCGCCTGGGTGGCTCAGTCGGTTTAGCGTCCGACTTCGGCTCAGGTCACGATCTCACGGTATGTGAGTTCGAGCCCCGCGTCGGGCTCTGTGCTGACTGCTCAGAGCCTGGAGCCTGTTTCAGATTCTGTGTCTCCCTCTCTCTCTGACCCTCCCCGTTCATGCTCTGTCTCTCTCTGTCTCAAAAATAAATAAACGTTAAAAAAAAAAATTTAAAACCATAATGAGTTACCACTACATGACTATCAGGATATCTAAAATAAAAAACGACAACGCCAATAATTCATACATTGCTGGTGGAAATTTAAAATTATCTATATACTCTGGAAACAGTTTGTCAATTTATATAAAAATAAATATTCCACTACTATACAACCCAGCAACTCCACTAGGCCTTTATCCTAGAAAATGAAAACTCATGTTCACAGAAAAATGTGTACACAAATCTTCATAGCCATTTTTTTAATATTTTAGTGTTTATTTATTTTGAAGGAGATAGAGAGACAGAATGCAATCAGGGGAGGGACAGAGAGAGAGGGAGACATAGAATCCCAAGAAGACTTCAGTCTCTGAGCTGTCAGCACAGAGCCTGATGTGGGGCTTGAACTCACGAACGGCGAAATCATGATCTGAGCCAAAGTTAGACACTTAACCGACTGAGCCACCAGGTGCCCCAATAGTCATTTTAATCATAAGTATAAAAAGATGTCCTTCAATGGTTGAATATTTAAATAAAGTGGTATATCTATACCATGGAATATTACTGGGCAACAAAAAGGAACTACTGATATATGTAAGTTATATAAATCTCCAGGGTATTTTGCTGAATGAAAAAACAATCAATCTCCCAAGTCATATACATATATATACATATATGTATACATATATGTATACATATACGTATATATATACATATAATATATATATGTATATATATATTATTGTTTCTTTGAGTTTATCTATTTATTTTGAGAGGATATGCAGGAGGGGGAGAGAGAGCAAGAGAGAATGAGAGAGAGAGAGAGAGAGACAGACAGACAGACTGAATTCCAAGCAGGCTCCGCACCATCAGCACGGAGCCTGACATGGGCTTGAACTCACACACCATGAAATCATGATCTGAGCTGAAACCGAGTTGGATGCTTAACTGACTGAGCCACCCTCGTGCCCCGTATGGTTCCATTTACATGACATTATTGAAAGGATAAAATTATAGAAATGGACAACAGATTGGTAGTTGACAAGAGTCAAGGGAGAGAAAGGAAGGGAAAGTGGATGTGGTTATAAAAGGGCAACGTGAGGGATCCCGATAACTGAACTCTTGCTTCTTGACTATATCAATGCCAATATCCTGATAGCACCTGCACTATAGTTCTGCACAATATTACCATTAGCAGAAACTGGGTAAAAAAGGTACAGGGGTTTTGTTTGTATTTTTTTTAACTGCATGTGAATTTACATTTATGCCAAAATAGTTTAATTTTTAAAGTTAATGAGTAAGTCATACTCTTCAAAACTATGGCAAGGCCATGAAAAACAAGGAAATGTTGAAAAACTATTAAAGACTGGAGGTAACAACACTACTAAACACAACATAATATCCTGAGTTGGATCCTGGAACAGAAAAAGAGCAATTAGTGGAAAAACTGGCGAGATCCATATAAAGACTCTAGTTAATGATATTAAGCCAAAGTTAATTTCTTACTCCTGACAAATGTACCAGGAATATGTGACATGTTAACGTTAGAGGAGGCTGAGTGAAGGGTATCTGAGAACCATCTGTTTTATCTTTGCAACTTCACTGCAAATCTAAAATTATTCCCAAATAAAGAGTTTAACAAAAATGTTTGGTTAAAAATTGTCCCCTACCCATTGCTTCCAGTCAAATATTAAGCATTTTATCTAGTCATACAAGGTACTCTGTCCTTTAGCTCCTGCCTCCCATCCAAACTTATCTCTGGCCCTTGGTTTGTTGTCCTTGGGCCTTTATCAGTATAGAATGCTGATGCAACGTTCTCCAAATGTATTTCACTGAGTCAACACTTATTCCTTTATGAAGACTAGTCACAGGGGCGCCTGGGTGGCTCAGTCAGTTAAGCATCCGACTTCAGCTCAGGTCACAATCTCACGGTCCGTGAGTTCGAGCCCCGTGTAGGGCTCTGGGCTGATGGCTCAGAGCCTGGAGCCTGCTTCTGATTCTGTGTCTCCCTCTCTCTCTCTGCCCCTCCCCTGTTCATGCTCTGTCTCTCTCTGTCTCAAAAATAAATAAACGTTAAAAAAAAATTTAAAAAAAAAAAGACTAAAAAAAAGACTAGTCACCGTGGGGCGCCTGGGTGGCTCAGTCGGTTAAGCGTCCAACTTCAGCTCGGGTCATGATCTCACGGTTTGTGTGTTCAAGCCCCATGTCAGGCTCTGTGCTGACAGCTCAGAGCCTGGAGCCTGCTTCAGATTCCGTGTTTCCTTCTCTCTCTGCTCCTCCCCCACTTGTGCTTTCTCTCTCTCAAAAATAAATAAATTTAAAAAAAAAATTAAAAGACTAGTCACTGTGCCACGAGTTTCTGGATTTGATTAGGATGAGGATTTGAATTTACTTCACATCACAAGGTTTTGTTTACTAAACCATCGTCTCAAGTGTGCATTTGATTCCATGGGATCAAAATCCAAGGACCAGAGAGGTAGGGTTTGACTAGATCCACAGAGCTCCCTGGTTTCAATGAGATAAGACTTAAGTTATCTTAATTATCTTAGGAAATGCTTTACCAATAACTTGCCTCTTATGTTATACTCAGAATATTCACCTATCTTTTCACTCATTTTTGCAATTATTATCCAAATTAAATCATTTAAAGGATGTTTATTTTCTATAATTTGCCAGATTAGAGAGATACAGAAATGAACAAAATATGTCCTGTCTAGCTGTGGAGCACCTAACCTTTAAAAACTGTATGTATGATGGGGTGCCAGGGTGACTCAGGTGGTTGAGCATCTGACTTTGGCTCAGCTCACGATCTCACAGTTCATGAGTGCGAGCCCCACATCAGGTTCATTGCTGTCAGTGTTGAGCCCACTTTGGATCCTCTGTCCCCTTCTCTCTCTGCCCTCTTCCCCTCTGCTCTCTCAAAAATAAATAAAACAAAAACAAAAACAAAAAACTAAAAACCCTGCATGTATGAGGGTAGTAAAAACAATTCCCAGAGAAATGATGACACTATAACCAAGATTTAATTTAAAAAAACATGGAGAGATTTGGGGGTAAGAGTAGAACAGGAGGCCTTCAAACAGAGAAAATAGGAAACAATTAGCACCCACGTGTGAATAGACATGAAACAGGAAAACCACTAAGAGATAGTTGGGCAGAACAAAGTCATATGTAAACATATGACTTAAAAATAAGGCCAGGGAGGTATATAATGCAAAGTGCAGAAGGGGTGTAGCAGCTACATGTTATGAAAGATGTTTAATGCATTAATGATGCAGTACATGGCCCCGGGCAAAGACAATGAGAAACCCTCCAGATGGGCTTAATAACTATGAGGTCTGCTGAGCTATTGAGATCCCCAGGGTGCAAATCCTTTGGCATTTTCTTTTTTTTTTTTTTTTAATTTTTTAATGTTTATTTCTGAAACAGAGACAGAGCATGAGTGGGGGAGGGGCAGAGAGAGATGGAGACCTAGAATCTGAAGCAGGCTCCAGGCTCCCAGCTGTCAGCACAGAGCCTGACGTGGGGCTCAAACTCACAAACTTTGAGATCATGACGTGAGCTGAAGTCAGTCGCTCAACCGACTGAGCTACCCAGGAGCCCCTCCTTTGGCATTTTCTAAATGCAAGTTTTCATTTCATGATAACATGATTGACAAACAGTGTATAAGTTGTATCAAATATGGGAAGGGCATCCAGCAAGCCCCAGATCTGGAAATGTCAAATGATAAAACATATATATAAATGTACAATGAGTGAGCATAAGCTGGAGCCATGGGCATAGACTAGGGAGGAACCATATGATTGCTTTCTTCTGAATTCTTCATTCAGAGAGTTTTCAGTGATTGACATCTACCCTAGATATGATCTTTAAAACAAAAGACAGAAAAAAGCTAAAGCAATAAATTTTAAAGCCGTCATAGGAACAGAAAGACAATGAATGATATTTAGTTGTTAATCAAAACAAATACATACTCATGTGAGACCTTATAGCTTCACATTTTTCAGGGAAGTTTTAATTATCTCTCAATTTTTAGCTAACAAACCCTGTGGGATAGTTTTACTACAAACTGGCCTATTTTCTAGGCACAAAATTTGATTACAACTATGCCTTTGTCTCTGAAGTTCATGAGAAATGCTATCTCTATACGTGGAATAAAATAATATCTTCAAAAACATGAAGAAAAATACTGATGAACTTCTAGAGGACTTCTGAAGGTCTGAAGGGAAGAAATGGTGGCATTTGGTTCATTTGGGCTTCATAAACCATGCAAGATAATTCAGGTTGAAACAATGCACACTTACCACACACAAGCACACACAGACACGTATGCATGAACACCATGCATGACTAGAATTAATTACTTAACAAATCTGAACAGTAACAGATTCAAAATGCCATAAATAGGTGGTAACTCTCCATTTGCTTTTGTTCTTAAAGACAAAAATAACAAAAGGAAACATCTACCTAATTTTTTAAAATCTGAATTCTCCTCCTGTCTCTTCTCTCCTGCTGTACTTTGTCCATTTGAAGCTATCTGGTGAGTATCTGAGACATCATGGGGCCTGTATCAGGACAGGAGCTATACTGAGATATGTGGGATGTCAAAAATGAAGTTATGATGCTAGAAGCAGGAAAGAATTACACATAGTATCAAACCAAAGGTTTCCACAGACAGATATTAAAGCTATGTCTGAAATTAAGAGTCAGGGCCAGGTTGAAGAAAACCAACACCACTGAGCTGGAATCACAGGACAGTAGGAGGAAGAGTCATTGGCACCACCTAGAAAACTGTCCTACAGAGTTGCTATGATTCAAATATTGCATTTATGAATGTGAGGTGTATGGCTTAAAGCTGTACTTGTAACTTTACTGACTTGTGGTAAGAAACATTTTATATCATGTCCAGTGTGTGTGTGTGTGTGTGTGTGTGTGTGTGTGTGTGTGTATTTAGAACAAAAAGTCATGAAGTACACTTATTTTTAATGCATTTAATGTACTTTGATATTTCTACACTATTGTTTTATATACTTTTTGGTTTATTTAAAAATTCACTTTTTGGGACACCTGGGTGGCTCAATTGGTTAAGCATCTGACTTCGGCTCAGGTCATGATCTCACAGTTTGTGAGTTTGAGCCCCACATCAGGCTCTGTGTTGACAGCTCTGAGCCTGAAGCCTGCTTCAGATTCTGTGTCTCCCTTTCTCTCTGCCCCTCCCCTGTGTTCTCTCTCTCTCTCAAAAATAAATAAATATTTAAAAACTTTTTTTTAATTCACTTTCTGTTTACTGAGTTGTTTTTACAACCCACTAACGGACCTCACCTAGCATATCCACTGGGTAGGAGAAATAACAGCAAATTTTATATTCAAATATGACAAAGAAATGTGGTTTTCTAGAGGGAAAGGAGTAAATACAGTAGGTGAAGAATATAGTATTTTTATATTATTTTAGAATATATCTAAAATTAGCCTTAGGGATTTTCTAGTTATAGACCTTGATTTGATACATAAAAAAGTCACCAAATAAGGTCACTTGTCCAGTGTCCAGTAAGTGGCAGAGCTGTATTTAAAACTCAAATGGACTATCTCCTGAACTCTTTCCATTATAGGAAATATATTTGCCCAATAAGTATCATACAGAAGGAAGCATGCATTGGAATGAGACTTACAAGACCCCAGAATTCCAAGTTAAAGCATATTATACTTAATCTTGTTGGTAACAGCAAATTATTAAACAATTATTATGAGGAAAATCAAATGAAAAATGTTGTGTTTATAAAATGCATATGGCAAATTTAGTTAATTACAGCATTCCAGGAGCAAAATACTTTGATATTTCTACACTGTTAACCTGGGTTACATTGACTGACAGAAGGAGAATGTAAAGGGAAACAAAGATGACAAAGCATCATGAAGAAAGATTTGGCAAGACTTGGTAGGTAATGATATATGAAGGGTGAGGAAGAGAGCAGAATTAAGTATGTCAAGTCTTAAAGAGAGGGATGAGAGTGGCATCTCTGACATTATAGTTGGAATCAGGAAAAGAAAAATGTTATTTTAATAAAGAGATAGTTGGTTAGGTTTTAGATGTGCAGATTTGGGGATGATGATACAAACCTAATGTATTTGTCCTTTTAATGGCTTTCTTTAGGTATAACTGATATATAACTGATAACCATACTTTTTAGTGTATATAATTTGATGAGTTTGGTCTTATGCAAAACCAGTGATCAAAGTAACAGATATGTCAATACCTCCCAGAATTTCCTTTTGACTCTTTATTTTTTGGTTTTGTTTGTTTGTTTATTGTGATAAGAACACAAAATACAACATACCTTCTTAACAGATGTTATACAGATCTCTAGAATGTATTCATTTAGTAGAACTGAAACTTTAGACCCATTGAACAACTCCTCATTTCCCCCACCGCCCCTTTGCCCATGGCAACCACTATTACACTCTTTTATTCCATGAGTTTGGCTATTTTAAATACCTCACATAAGTGGAATTATAAAGTATTTGTCCTTCTGTGACTTAGCATTCTGTCCTCTAGATTCATCCATGTTGTCATAATATATGTATCTTATAAGTGAAAGCTATAGGAAAGCAGCTGGTGATGAACACTTGGGAGGCATCAAAATGGGTAAGATCACTCTGAGAATAAATGTTTTAAAAGAGGCCAAGCACACAAGCTGAACCAGGGCAAATACCTGCAATCACAGGCCAGAGACAGGACCCATCTAATCAGAGAAGAAGGAATTCAGATTATTTAGTTACCATTTTCTGAGCAGCTAATATATTCCAGAGACTATTCTAGCATCAAAAAATAATGAAAGATGAATATAGTCAATGGTATTACAATATGCTTGCCAAACTATAATGAGTTACCTTATCCCCCTATCATGGTAGTGTTAGGGATGAAGAAATAAGATGTAAGAAGCCAGGATCCTAATAACTGCCAGGCAGTATTAAGAAAGCAACACCCTCATTAGTGAAAACCTTGTGCAGAGTCTAAATCTCTACTCTCACCTGGCAATACTGAGGGACCATGACCCTCCTTGATAGGTTGGCACCAGAGAGGCCTCCCAGACAGTCAGAACTTCCAACACTATGGAGTGGTAATGAAAGTACTGCCTCCTCCCCACCTCCAATGATGTCAGTGGGAGGCCTTATTTGGACCTGTAAGTCCTAAGCTTGCCCAGCAGTAATGAAAAGCACTCGCACCTTGGGCATCAATGGAGACCAAATGGGGAACTTGGAATTCTGACCTACCTGACAGTAACAAGTAACACCCCATCTTTCCCCTGCTAGAGCAATGTCAAAGTAAACTAGTTAAAACAGAAGATCTCAATAAGATCTAAATTCTCATAATGCCCCAAATATTCAGGTTTCAACAGAAAATCACTGACACACTCATCCCATGAAACAGGAAGATCTCAGATTGAATGAAAAAAGACAATCAGTAGATGCAGAAACAACATGACTGAGATATTAACATATATTTTAAAGTAGTCATCTGAAAGAGGGTCAGAAGGAGGGAAGATATGTAAAATGAGTGAAGAAGCATGGGGGATACAAGCATGTTATGGAATGAATAAGTCACGAAGTAGAAGGCACAGCATAAGGAATATAGTCAATGATATCCCAACAGTGATGTGTGGGTGTAGATGGTAGCTACACTTGTGGTGAACACAGCATAATAGATAAACTTGTCAGATCATCATGGTATACACCTGAAACTAAAATATCATTGTATGTCAACTATATTCAAATAAAAAAATAATTGTAAAAAATAGTTATCTTAAAATGTTTCTTTAAGAAATTATGAAAATCAGTTAAAATAATGAAAAAATAGGAGTCTCATCAAAGAAATGAAAGATATAAAGAACTAAATGAAAATGTAAAAATATACTAACCAAAAAAAAAAAAAATACAGTAACTGAAAAACAAAGCATAACAAAAAAACCCTTAATGGATGGGCTCAGCAACAGAATGCAGGGGGCAGAAGAATCAGTGAAAAAAAAAATAGAAATTACTGAATCTAAATAAGAGAAAATGGATTAAAAAAGAAAAGAGCCTCAGGGATCTCAAAGATTATAACAAAAACATAACTATCATGTCATTGGAGTCCTGGAAAGAGAAAAGAAAGAAGATAGAGCAGAGAAGGTATTGAAACAAATAATGGTTGAAAACTTCCTAAATTTGGTAAGAGACATAAGCCTACAGATTCAAGAAGTTGGGTAAACTCCAAACATTACAAACCCAATAAAATCCACACCAAAACACATTATAGTTAAACTTCTGAAAAGTAAAGACAAAAACTCTTAAAAGCAATTAGACAGTAAGGGCACCTTGCCTTTGAAGAAAAAAAGAATTTGAATTGGCAGGAAATTTCTTATCAGAAACCAAGGAGGACAGAAAGAAGTAACAAAATATTTTTCAAAGGCTGCAAAAAAAGAACACTGAACTGAAAACCTATATTCAGCAAAAACATTCTTCAGAAATGAAGGGGCAATAAGACATTTTCAAATGAAGTAAAACAAGGAAAATGTAGTATCAAAAATCTACATCAAAAGACCATCTAGAGTACGTTCTCTAAACAGAAAGAAACAGTAAAAGAAGGAATCTTGGAACATCAGAAAGGAAGAAATAAGAGTAGAAAAAATGAAATATGAGTAAATGAATTACATTTCTCTTCTCTACAGTTTCCTAAATTATGTATGACAGTTGAAGAAAATTTATAACACTATCTGATATGGTTCTAAATGAATGTAAGAGAAATATTTAAGGTAATTACAATCAGGGAATGGGAAAAGCATATGAATATAGGTACATTTTCTGCACTTCACTTGAACTTAAAAAATAACATCATAGACTGTGATATACTATGTGTATCTAATGTAATGCCTAGGACAACCACTATAAAAGCTATTCAAACAGATGCATTCAAAAACACTATAAATACATCAAAATTAACTTTCAGAGTATTCAAGTAATCCAACAGGAAGGTAGAAAAAAAGCCCAGAGAAACCAAAACCAGAAAATTATCAGAAATCAAAAATAAAATGGAAACTTTAACCATAATATAGCAATGTTACACTGAAATGATCTAAATACACCAACTAAAAGAGATTGACAGAATAGCCCATGATATACTATCCATAAGAAACTCTAAATATAATGATATAGGCAGGTTATAGGTTAAAAAAAATAATGGGAAAGATGTATTATGCAAACCATAATCAACAACAACAACAACAACAACAACAAAACAGTAGTGGCTCTATTAATGTCAGATGAAGCAGACTTCAAAGCAAAGAAAATTACCAGAAATAGAGCAGGACATTATATGCAATGATTAAAAAGGCAATCCAATCATAAATATGTATGCGACAAACAATAAAGCTGCTAATTTTGTGAAAAAAGAACTGACAGAATTGAGAGGAGAAATTAACAAATCCACAATTTTAGTGAGAGACTTCAACACCCTTCTCAACATTTTATAGGATAACCAGGCAGAAAAGCAGTAAGGATCCAGAACCATTCAACCTCATCAAGAACATTTATAGAACATTCCACTCAACAACAGCAGAATAAACTTTTCTTTTTTCAGTGCCTTTGGAAAATATACCAAGATAGACCTTATTCTTAAAACAAGGCTCCACAAAACAAGGCTCCACAAATTTAAAGGATTTGAAGTCATAAACCGTGTACTGTGTGACTACAATGGAATTAAGATAGAATCACTAATAGAAAGATAACAGGAAACTCTCCAAATACTTAGACATTAAACAATATACATCTTAATGATCCATGGTCAAGGGGAAGTCTCAAGAAAATTTTAAAAAATATATGAAACTGAATTGAATTGAAAATATATCAAAATTTGTGTAACACAACTAAACACAGCTGAGAAATTTATAGCACTTAAATGTTTTTGCATGAGTAAAACAGAGAAGTCTCAAATCAATAAAAATAAGACTAAAAATAAACGTAAAATAAATCCGCCTTAAGAATAAAAACAAGTGCAAACTAAACCCAAAGCAAGCAGAAGGAAAAAATAATAATAAAGATAGTAACAGAAATCAATGAAATTGAAAATAGAAAATCAAGGAAATCAATGCAACAAAGAACAAGATCTTTTTTAAAAATTGACAAAATTGACCAACCTTTAAGAAAACTGAAAGAAAAGAGAGGTGACACAAATTATCAATATCACAAGTGAAATGTGGGATATCAACACAGGCTCTCAAAACATCAAAAGGATAATAAATGAATACTATGAACAACCTTACAAACATAAATTTAACAACTTGGATGAAATGAATCAATTCCTTGAAAAGCACAACCACAACTTACCCATTAGAAACAGATAATTTGAATTTTAATGCCTGTAACTATTAAAGATATTAAACTCATAATTTAAAATTCTGGAAAAATAAAAACAACTCCAGCTCTGGACGGTGTCACTGGAGAATTCTACCAAATATTTACAGAATAATAAGACATATTCTGCACAATCTCTTCCAGAAAAAAGGAGGTAACACTTCTCAATTTGCTTTATGAAGCTAATATACCTGTGATACTCAAACCAGAGAAAGTATTCCCCTGATATCAAAACTAGCACAAAAAAAAGAAAGAAAAAGAAAAAGAAACACACTAAAGACAAATATTCCCCCTGAATATACGCACAAAATATTTTAACAAAATATTAGCATACAGAATTCAGCAATATATAGAAGGAATTATATGCCAAGACCAAAGCGGTGTTTATTCCAGGGGTGCAAGGCTGGTACAATATTTGAAAATCATCACTGTAACACACCATATGTATTCATGTGATCATATCAATCAATGTAGAAAAATCATTTGGAAAAATTCAACATCAATTCATTAAAAAGAAAAAAACCCTCTCTGGAATACAGGAACACAGTGGAACTTCCTTATCTTGATAAAGAACATCTGCAAAAATTAACAGCTAAAGTCAAACTTAATTGTGAAAGAATGAATGCTTTCTTCTAAGTTTGAGAACAAATCAAAGATTCCTGATCTTCCCATTTTTATTCAAAACAGAGCTAGATGTTCTAACCAGTGCAATAGGCAATAAAAGGTATAAAGATGTTAAAAAAAAAAAAAGGGGGGGCAGGGAGGAATAAAGCTATCCCTATTTGTGGAGGACATTACTGTCTAAACAGAAAAATCTCAAGAAATCTACAAAACAACTCCTAACCTAGCAAGTGAGTTTAGCAAGGCTGGAGAATATGAGACAAGCATATAAAAATTAATTGTATTTCTATATATGAGCAATAAACATGTGGATACAAAAAGTAGAAACTCTATGTACCATGTACCATCATTCAAGAAAATGAAATATTTAGGTATAAATCTAACAAAACATGTACAGCTTTTTTGTAGATATAAACTAAGATAGTTCTAAAATTTTCATCAGGGCACCAGGGTGGCTCTGTCAGTTAAGCATCTGACTTCCACTCAGGTAATGATCTCACAAGTCTGTGAGTTTGAGCCCTTCATCGGGCTCCCTGCTGTCAGCACAGAGCCCACTTCAGATCCTCTGTCCTCCTCTCTCTCTCTCCCCTCCCCTCCTTATTTCTCTGTCTCTCAAAATAAATGAACAAATTTAAAAAATAAATAAGTAAAATAAAAGTTTTATCTAAAGGTAAAGGAACTAGAAAAGCTAAAACAATTTTGGAGGAAAAAAATAAGGTCGGTCTACTTGGTTTCAAGATCTAGTAGATCGTTACAGTAACCTACAATATCTGATGCTGGGGGAAGGATAGATGCATAAATCAATAGAAAAGAACAGAGAACTCAAAAATAAACCCATACAAATATGTAAATATGCCAAGTGATTTTTGAGAAAGGAGTGAAGTAATTCAATGGAGAAAACAGAGCCTCTTCAACAAATGATGCAGATGTAAGGCACCATGCATAGGCCAAAAAAAGAACTTCCATCTAAACCTCATACCTTATACAAAAAATACTACTACTACTAATAATAATAATTCAAAATGGATCACAGACTTTATAAAATTATAAAAGTTTTAGGAGAATATAGGAAGCAGTATTCATAACTTAGGGCCAGGCAAACAGTTCTTAAAATTGACATGGAAAGCAGGATTTATAAAAGGAGACTATGATAAATGGGACTTCATCAAAATTAAAAACTGTGTTCTGCACAGGACCATAACAAGCAGGTTAAAATGAAACAAAACAAGCCACAGCGTGGGAGAAAATATTTGTAAACCAAATAAGCAACAAAGGAATACTGTCTAGAATATATAAATAATGCTCAAAATTCAACAGTAAAAATGAATACATGGACAAATACCCAAATAGTCCAATTAGAATATGGGCAAAAGTCTTGGTCAGACATTTCACTGAAGAAGGTATACTGATGACAGATAAGCATATGAAACTGTGTTCAAAAATCAATAGCCATCAGGGTAATGCAAAAGAAATAAAGAGACATCACTACCCACTTTTCAGGGTGGCTAAAAATGTTAAGAAATGAATGGCACCACCAATTATTCATATATCAGCAGTAGGAATGTGAAATGACACAGCCACTCTAGAAAATAGTTTGGAGGTTTCTTGGGGGAAAAACATAAATTAAACAAGCTTTCTACTACATTACAACCCAGCAACTGCACTGCCGGGTATTTATCCTGGAGAAATGAAAACTTATGTTCACACACAGAAATACTGTACTTAAATGTTTATGGCAGCTTTATTAGTCGTAGCCAAAACCAGGAATCAGATCAGATATCCTTCAGTGGGTGAATGGGTAAACAGATTGTGGTATATCTATACCACAGACACCGCCTATCAATAAAAAAGAGCAAGCCATTGATTAATATATCCAACAATCTATACAAATCTCCAGAGAGACTTATGCTAAAAAGGAAAGCCAATCCCAAAGTGTCACATACTATATAGTTCCATTTACATAACATTTTTGAAATAACAAAAATGGAGATCAGTGGTTGCCAGGAGTGAGGGGTGTGGAAATGGGGAGGGTAGAGGCTGCTGCTATAAAAAGGAAGCATAAGAGGGGCACCTGGGTAGCTCAGTTGGTTTAGCACCCAACTCCAGCTCAAGTCATGATCTCTGGTTCATGTGTTCATGCCCCGTGTAGGATTCTGTGCTGACAGCTCCGAGCCAGGAGCCTGCTTCAGATTCTGTGTCTCCCTCTCTCTCTGCCCCTCCCCCACCGTGCACCCTCTCTCCCTCTCCGCCTCTCCCTCCCTCTCTCTCTCTCTCAAAAATAAATAAATATTAAATATATAAAGAAAAAAAAGGAAGCATGAGGTATCCCTGTAGCGGTGGAGCTGGTCCATGTCTTGACTGTACTAATGTCACTATCTGGGGCATGATTTGTACTGCAGTTTTGCGAAACATCATTGGAGGAAACTGTATAGGGTATGTGAGGTCTCTCTGTATGTTTCTTAACAACTGCATGTCAATCTGTAATTATCTTAAAATTGAAAGCTTATTTTTAAAATCCCTAAATCAGCATCCTGCTTTATTAAAAATAAATCAAAGACTTTAAATAACATCACATTAATCATAATAAAGCCAACAAAGACAAAACATATTTTTAGGCAGACTGTCATTACTAAAAGCAAAATTCTAAATCCTATTTTTTTCTTAATGCTCTCGCTTCAGGGTGATTTCTACTTATATTGAAATAAGAAGCACCTATATTTCTTGGAACTGTGAGCTGTCTTCTTCCCCAAGAGAGTTCTGGAAAGATGGTGATAACATTTTAAAAGGCATGTGGGCATAAAGGAAGTGCTTGGAGCACATGTTGTCTTCTAAACCTCTTGGCTTAAATGCACTGGCTTCTATTTCAAATTTATCTATTTTCAGCTTGCTTTCATAACTGTATTTAGGTTAAGAAGGATGTTAAGTGCCAAATCTGGAAGACAATTAAGATTTCCAAAAGATTATACTTTAAATAAAATCATAACAAGGAACAGAAGAATTTTATTAAAATGTGTAACTTATTTGCATCAGGGAAAGAGTTGGTGGATATATTTAGCAAACCGGATATGCATGATCTTGCCATTCAAGAACATTAGAAAAATCCTGTTTTGGAGCCCTCATTTCCTAAAAAAAAATACTCAAAAATGAGAAGCTGCTAATGCTCATAACTGGATTTGTTGACCCTGATTCCCAAATAAAGACAAGCTTCTTTTGCAATCAATCCTGGTAGACTTACCCCTTGGCAATCTGTCATTCCAGTTCATGAGCTCCTTTATTCACCAAATACATGATGGGTGTATTTGGTGAATATATTCTCCAAACATATTCTTTGCAACAAGAGCAACCTTTGTTTTGCATGTGTGCAGCACCAATAAAATATACAGAACCAATGGAAATTAGTATTTAATAAAATCAATTGTACATTTTACAATCAATGCACTCTCTTGTATTTTTGCTTCTGTATTTTAGCATAAAACAGATAGCACCACTCTTCTGTTTAAAACTCTTCAGGGGCGCCTGGGTGGCTCAGTCGGTTAAGCGTCCGACTTCAGCTCAGGTCACGATCTCACAGCCCGTGAGTTCGAGCCCCGCGTCAGGCTCTGGGCTGATGGCTCAGAGCCTGGAGCCTGCTTCCGATTCTGTGTCTCCCTCTCTCTCTGCCCCTTCCCCGTTCATGCTCTGTCTCTCTCTGTCTCAAAAATAAATAAAACGTTAAAAAAAAATTTAAAACTCTTCAAAGACTTCCCATCTCTGCCAAGCATTCTGCACTTTTCCCACTGCTAGGGGAAAAGAATGTTTTTCCCCTAGACAGCCACATCCCCCCCTCCCTGGACTTCCTGGAATTATTCTCAAAAGTCCCCTCCCCAGACACGTTTGTCCTGGGAATCTTACTTAACATCCCATCTAGCCTATCCCACACTCACATCCTGTAGGCTTCATTGATTGTTTCTTTTTACAGCCCATCTTCACCAGTAGAATATAATCTAAAGAGCAGGAATTTGTACCTGTTACTGTTCACTGCGCTACTTACAGCACTTTTCTCATGACAAGGCACAGATTATGTGCTTGAACAGTTATGCTGAATAAATGGAAGAACTTATGTTTTTCTTGCCTTGCCATGTTTCCACAAACATTTGTTTAGTATTTATGAGGTTGATGGCATCATGCTAGCACTGGAAGCAACTACAGGCTAGACACCGTCTCTGCTCTCACAGGTTCCGCCGCGGATGGAAAGGGTGAAGTGAGAGAAGGGTATTGAAAACAGACAACATAGTGCTTTAGGCTCAATAACCCACTACAGGACCAGGCTGCATCTTGCTAAAATGATACACAAACAGACCACAACATAGCCCTTAAAATCTTTACCCTTAGGGATCTGCCTAATGAGGGCATGGTATAAAGAGAGACAGACAGGGGTTGGTTGAGGAAAAAAATAAGATAATACAGTGTTGTGTGCATTAGGTTGAATCAAATAATGGGAATTCTCAGTGCATGGAGGAAGGACTGTCTAGATGGCATGGAAGGCTCTAAGAGCAACACTTGAACTAGGTCTTAAAGGATTAATGACTGATTTTTAATAGTGCTCTGCAAATCAGAAAGCTAGAATGAACTGCAAAGGGGAGCCGAGGACACACTATCTTGAACATCTAAACAACTTGTTATTTGAATGGATCCATCAGGGCAGCCATGTAGCACAAGGCTAAGTGGTGCATTAGCATCAAGATCTATGTGAAAGCCTCCCTCCCACCTTCTACTGGATTAGTGCAGTACACAGCCTATGCAGCTGACCATGTAGCCCTAATTATGACAAAGTAATACTATTTTCCATGCTTAAATGTTTTATAATTTAAGAAACATATTCACATTTGTTATCTCATTAAAATCTTATAATATGGGTAGTGGATACCCTGTCTCTATTTTTTTTTTAAAGACTAGGAAATTAGGTTTAAGAGACTTATTTTCACCCACTCCCAAAGTTATGCAGCTAGATAATGACCAATGTGGAAATACTGCCCAAATTTTCTGATATCAAGTCATCATGCACAGGTATCTGTTCAATTGCTACCACCTTTACTAGGTAGTACATTCACTGAAGAAAGGAGCCACATCCCCATAACCACAATAGTCCTTAGGACCTTATACACAGTTCATTCATTATAACAGCAGGGAAAGCAAAATGCATTGGGTTTCAGGGGCCTTGGTGGATCTCTCGGTAAGAAAATCAAGATCACTCCTGATTTTTCTCCATTTTCTCCGTGAAATAAGAAGAAAGGTCATTATTGAATGTAAAGAGCCAGGTAAATTTTACAGATTTTATAAGAGAGGAACAGGTGTGAAATAGTAATTTAGGGCACTAGGAGGGTGAATGGACTAACAAAATGTGCTTGTAGGATTGACAGGCAGGAAATTGGGGCCACATAGCGTTTATGATAATACATTAAAGTAAAACTAGTCAGTATCACTGGGTGTTTTCTCCAGCCCTGTTGAGTGGTTCAAGTGCAGGTATAAAAAAAAGACAAAGTGGGCTCAGCCGAGGCTGCAGCTGTACCAGTCAAGGATGATGACAGGAACTATGTACAAGGGAAAATAAAGCTATGCCAATGAGGGAGTATAAAGTTGAACTTGAAATATAAGCTGAATGCGGGGCACCTGGGTGGCTCAGTTGGTTAAGCGCCCGACTTCGGCTCAGGTCATGATCTCGCGGTCCGTGAGTTCGAGCCCCGCGTCGGGCTCTGTGCTGACAGCTCAGAGCCTGGAGCCTGTTTCAGGTTCTGTGTCTCCCTCTCTCTCTGACCCTCCCCCGTTCATGCTCTGTCTCTCCCTGTCTCAAAAATGAATAAACGTTAAAAAAAATTAAAAAAAAAAAGAAATATAAGCTGAATGAAATGGTCATGAGGACTTGAGAAGGATAATGGAGATTTAAAAAGTAATAAGGTCAATGGGTTTTAGGTCTTCATGGAATCAAAAGTTACTGGAGTTGAAGATAGTGGAAGAATGCAATTAGAAAGAAGGCAACAGAGTTCCTGGAAAATTAATAGGTGCTAAATACTATATATTTTTTTATGAATGAATATACTACAACTTTCTCCTAAATGTCAGAAGTTAGATCAAATGATCTCTTATAACCCTCTACGTTAAATTCCAGAAGATTTACATTTAAATTTGTTTTTAATGTTTATTTATTTTGAGAAAAAAGAGAGATAGCTTAAGCATGGGAGGGGAAGAGAGAGGGAGAGAGAGAGACAGAGACAGAGACAGAGAGAGAGAGAGAGAGAGAGAGAATCCCAAGCTAAGCATGAAGCCTTATGGGGCTGGATCTCACACAAGGGTGAGATCATAACCTGAGCCAAAATCAAGTGTCGGATGCTCAGCCAACTGAGCCACTCAGGCGCCCCTATGTTTAGATTTCTAAGGTAAGTTTCTGATTTATTCAGCAAGAAAATATTGTTTGCAATATTTTGACATCATATTATTTTACCAGTAATAGGTTTGAAATTCTAAGAAGCCTGAAACAGTCTCTAATACTGACACTTACATGCTGCAATTTAAAATTGGGCTTCTCACATTATTTTGCATTTATACTTTTGATTATCTCAGTTAAAGATATTCTGTATTTCTGTATTTGGATGGGGGTGGGGGCTGTCTTCTTTTTCCGCTTTAGTAACCACTGTTGGGGGCCATTGGTGAGGACAGGATAAAGACGTACCATGTAAGAGAAGCTCATAGGATTTGGGGATATCTAACCTGAAACAAAAAGGAAATATACAGCAGTCCAAAGATAATGAAGGGAAGCCTGTGAAGACAAGGTCTTAATGATTAAGAGTTTACGCTCTAGTATCATTTAGACCTTGGTTTGAAATTAACCTGTGGGACTTGAGTAAGTTACCTTTATGTTTCTAAGACCCATTTTTTGTCTTCTATAAAGCATGGTCAAGCACGCTGTTTTTAAAGTTGGTGAGAAAAGGAAGTTGATTACATGAACTATAAGGTCCACCCCAAATCTACAATTTTTTGATCCCACATCCAATGGGGTAAAATATTCATGTTTTTGAGACTAGAAGCCCCTTGTCTTCTACAGAAAACATGCTTCAAACAGAGATCTGCTTGGTTCCTCAGATCCACTTAGAGAGCTATGAAGCCCAGGGAGATAATATATGGGTTACATGCAATGGAGAACTCAATGATTTTACCTCCAAAACTGGAACCCAGTCTGGGAGACCCAGCTACTTCTGGGCTTAGGACACTACTGCCAACTCTGGAAGGAGTTCATGTGCTGGAAGCATGGCCAACATTTAGCAAAGCTCTTACTTAGGTGAGTCTATCTTTAGATTGATGCTGACAAGTAAGATTCCACAACTGGTTGTTAAAATATTTTACCATGGTTTATAGTTTTTAATGTATTTTAAGAGGAATAGATTTGAAACAGTTGTTTCCTAAACTTGTTGAAAGATTTCTCTTCATTTCAGCAAAACTTGAATGCATGTCATTGTACACTAACAGTAGAGCATACATGCTGTAGGTTGGAAAGAGCAGAAATCACAGAAGCCAGAAAGAATCACCTGTTTCTGTCAGGTTTGTTTGATGTAGGGAAGGTATGTAATTTTTTAAGGAAAGTCACGTTATTTCCCACTGGGGCACCTGGGTGGCTGAATCAGTTGAGTCCCACTTCAGCTCAGGTCATGATCTGGTGGTTTGTGAGTTTGAGCCCTGCATCAGGCTCTCTGCTATCAGTGCAGAGCCTACTTCAGATCCACTGTCTCCCTTTCTCTCTCTCTCTCTGCCTCTCTCTCTCTCTCTCTCTCTCTCTCTCTCGCTCTCTAAAAAAATAAATAAACATTAAAAAAAATGTTATCTCCCATCTAGCACTGGAGAGCTAAAAAAAAGACCAAACAAATGTTATAGGGATGGACGCATTGCAATCTAGGTCACAGATCTTTGATTTTTTTTAATGTTTTTATTTATTTTTGAGAGAGAGAGAAAGAGAGACAGAGCACGAACAGGGGAGGGCACAGAGAGGGAGACACAGAATCTGAAGCAGGCTCCAAGCTCTCAGCTGTCAGCACAGAGCCTGACGCAGGGCTTGAACTCATGAACCATGAGATCATGACCTGAGCCAAAGTCAAACACCTAACCGACTGAGCCAGCCAAGCACCCCTAAGTCAAAGATCTTTGAATTCGGAATGATTTAAGTTTGAATTGTGGACCTGGTGACCTTAGATAAGTTACTCAGTTTCCTCATCTGTTATTATGGACACAATAACATCTATTTTAGAAAGACTTCATAAGCATAAAATATGATAATGTAGTATCTAGCTTAGTGGCTGACACTTAGAAAGTAGTCAATAATTTATTGTCAAGAGATATCTTCAGTGGCCCTTTGCTAGGAATGCTAGCAAAGGGGTGTTTGAGTTACTTGGTCTAGGTGATAATCTTAAGCATTCCTTTTATTTAAAATTTTTCCTTACCTACTATACATTTGACATTTTGCTAGGCATTAGGACTATAAAAGTCCTACTCCCTGTCTTTAGGAGCTTACAAGTTATTAGAGAAAGAAATAAGGAAATAGAAGGAAAACACAATGTGCTATGAAATCATAAGGGGACAGGTACTGACAGGGACTGGAAGCCAGAAGTAGCATTGGTTGGAGAAGATTTACAGGGACTTTTTAAATAGAAGGACATTACAAGTTGAAGAAACAGAATTATAGAAAAGTGAGACATGGCAGAATATGGAAAGAAAGCAGCCTAGTTGAAATAAAATACAATTTACAATTCAGACTCCTGGTTTCTGTGGTCTATGTCATGTGTTCCTATGGGACTAAGAAAATTTACATAACTCCTTTAAGCCTCAACTGACTGATCTGTAAAGTGGACTTTTAAGCCTACTTTATAACATTGTTGTGAGGCTTAAATGAAATAAGTTTTACTGCAGAAATATATGTATTTCTTTTTACCCCCAACATTTCCATACTAGCATAAGTATAAGCAGACATCCTCTCTCAGACCCCTGCTTCTAACCTATTCTCTGCTTCTAACCATGAAGGCTGAGGGACCTTTTCAAAATTAACACCAGGTAAAAGCACACTTCTGTTTAAAAGCCCCAAATGATTTCCATTGCCTTCTAAACCAAATAATTAATCAAAGGTTATGTGGTCTTGCATGATTTGTCCCCTGTTTCACTAAAGTCACTTTCATGACTCACCTTCCCCCATGGTCTGTGCTCCTGCCACTCTGGCCCTCTTCCAGTTCACACATGTCTATGCCCCCTCCTACACTTTGTATTTTACATACTGCCTCTACCTAGGACCCCTGTGTCTCCCTCTTTGCTTATATAATTTCTAGTCATTCTCCACGTCTTATGTCAAGTGCACCTTCCCCATTCTTCCTGATTAGGTCACATGCCCCTACCATACTTGCTTTCTTTCCTTTGTAGCTCTCAACAAAAATGAAACTTTACATTCACTTGGGTGAGAATGGGCATTCCTCTCAGCTCCATGACTGCTACTCCAGGAAAGCCTGGAATGTATCTGTTGTTGCTTGACCTATAAGATTAGTGTTCTTTGCTTGGCAATGGATCTCTCCACTAAGTATAATGCCAAGTATATGGCAGGTATTCAGGAAGTATGTTTTTGAATGGATGGTTAAATAAAAACTCCAATTCAGTGACTGATCATATTGTCTGTAATCAATGGGAGTGGTTTTTGTTACTGTTGTTGTTCTCCATTATTTCATGTTTAGGGTATTTATAAATCAGGTATAGATGTAAGTCAATGAGAGAGAAAAAATAATGCTCGGGAAGTAGGAAGGGAACAGATAATGGAGGGTCTTGTATATCTTCCTAAATACTATGGGTTTTATCCAGAAGCACTAAAGGAGTTAAAGCAGAGTAGCATCATGAACAGGTTGATGTTTAAGAAACTTCTGATTACAGGGGCGCCTGGGTGGCTCAGTCGGTTAAGCGTCTGACTTAGGCTCAGGTCATGATCTTGCAATTCATGAGTTCAAGCTCCACAACAGGCTCTGTGCTGACAGCTGAGAGCCTGGAGCCTGCTTCAGATTCTGTGTCTCCCTCTCTCTCTTCCCCTTTCTCGCTCATGCCCTGTCTCCCTCTCTCAAGAATAAATAAACATTTAAAAAATAAAAAAATAAAAAGGAGTCTGTAAAATAATAGTATTGCATAAAGGAGAAAAAATTTCTTTGGACCAAAATTTGTTCACTGAAATCTTATGTTGCAAAAAAGAGCTTTATCAAGTGCCTACATGTAAACTGTAGGATACAGAATATTTACTACCTAAACTACTGACTTTGCTAACAAAAGTTAAGAGTCATGGTTAACTGGATAATTAAGCAAATATTCCAAATAAAATTAAATTTGACTATGCTCAGAACACTATCACAAGTAACGCATTTTCTCTGTTGTTATTTCTCTCCATTATACATAAACACACAAGGCCTATTCTCCTGTAAAATTATTTTACTACATAGTCTGTATTTACCCACCTAAATGTTATTTTTCATTGCTATGTTTGCATAAAAACCAAGATTATAAAAGATTTAAAAGCATATATTCAAAACTACAGCTAGAGTAGATGATAAATGATAATTCACCAATTGCTAGTCTTTTCACTGTAATTGAACTCAAGGAACACAATAGTTCTGTTGTTATTCTTGTTTTCATCATAAAGTTCTGTAGTCTCATGCAGTACAAAATGTCATTGTAACTTCTAATATTGGAGAATATAGTTTGACCTCTCTACTTTCTTACATTCTTGGTATAAGTTTAAAGATATCCCTTCTTGACTTGGATTCAAATTCTAGGCAAAATTCTGTTTCTTCACACTATACAATAAGTTATGATTTCCAGGTGATCATACATAAGTAATGGTTTCAGTAAAAGCAATCAACAGAAAGCATATTTAGAGGATGGAAGGAACAACAGACGTGCATGGATTCTTCTAAAATTCCTGCACTTTTGGGGCTCCTGGGTGGCTCAGTCGGTTAAGTGTCCAACTTTGGCTCATGATCTCCTAGTTCATTGATTTGAGCCCCACATCAGGATCTGTGCTGACAGTTCAGAGTGTGGACCCTGCTCTTGATTCTGCGTCTCCCTCTCTCTCTGCCCCTCCCCCATGCGCGCTCTCTCTCTCTCTCTCTCAAAAATAAATATTTAAAAATTTTTAAATAAATAAATAAAATCCCTGCACTTTCATTTGTCTATTATTTCTTTAGAGTTTGTTTCCTAATTAAGGGCATTTGGACATATTATTTCAAAAAGTAACTGACAAAGGATACCTCTGGACACATCACTAATGAAGAGTCTAAGTTGCCAATAACCCTATCACTTTAAACACCATATAAAAGACATTCTCAGTGTCTAATCATTCTTACTCATCTCTTCCTCTTTCCCCACTACAAAAACAAAATGCAAACAAAACTAAAATACTGAGAATACTCCCAGTGTTTATAAGTTAATTTCAAGTGTATAAGATGAATTAATTTGTTATAACAAAGGTAAGCTGACATGTTAGCATGCATGAATGGAATGACACTAAATTTTAAGTCACATAATTATAGACGTTATTCTTAACTCTTTTCCTTCTTTGATATTCCTTATACTTTTAACTTGAATGACCTAATTTTAATTGTAAAAAAAAATTGAAAAGTTAAGAATTAGATTGTTATATTCAGCTTCATTTCAATCACTAATTAGCCTAAATTTCCTTGAATGACAAACATAAAACTAATCTTACAAAACAATTTTAACTGTCACACCTCAGCAAAGCTGAAAAAAAGACCCACATTGTCATTGTATCCACTAGGTAAAATGATAAATAAAATACATATAAAGTTATACAGACTACCAAAAATACTTAAGACCTAAACAAAATTATTATTGTCTCCAAACCATAAAAAATGTGAAATCAAAATTTTATAATTTTAATGAAATATCTGCAAATTGAAACATACCTCAAGTAATTATCTACAATTCTCTATATATGTATATATTATACACATACATAAATATGCATGCACTCAGATGCATACACATATTAAAGCAATAGAAAAATGAATTTTTAAAACTCAAACCTCAAAATCATAAAACATAAAAATGCTTTCACATTTTTAGCAACAGAAAACTTTTAAATGTGGAATGTGAGCATATTTTAATACAAATATTACTTTGGGAATTGCAAGTGTACATGCAACGGTACCTACATACCCTTACATAGACTTACACATATCTTAAGATGGTTCTGACATGTATGACGACTCCTACCTAAGAATCGGAGCCGCTCCAAGCACACATACCCCAGGTATACCACAGTCAACACAGAAAGTATGAGGACTTGGAACAAGCTGAGAGAGGGAAGAGGTTAGAGATGCAAAGGGAGAGGAGGGGGAGGGGATGCAGGGTAACCATTGTCAGTATCTTCTCAGATTTGACAGAGAATCAGTGCAAGGGAATGAGGTAAATACTGGGCAAATCGTCTTTTAACTGTCAGTTTTTTAAGCCTCAAGACCTCGTACTATTAGGCAGATTTATATACAATGAAAGCATGCCCGAAGAGTACTTTCCCTTAAAGCGGCAGAGTGGAAATATGAAGTAGCCAGAATGTGGACTGAGATCTGATCCCAAAGTCCAAGATTTTTGCACTGCATTACCCTACAAAGATGACCCAGAGAAACTGTGTAACATGCCCAAATCT
This sequence comes from Panthera uncia, assembly GCF_023721935.1. Lineage (NCBI taxonomy): Eukaryota > Metazoa > Chordata > Mammalia > Carnivora > Felidae > Panthera > Panthera uncia. Next base: position 68,524,643 of record NC_064808.1, read on the forward strand.
CAGTATACCCAAAGCTAAGAAAGTACAAAATGGACACACCCGTCTCAGAAGTCTTCCCTAGAGTCTTTTCACATACACATTCCCCTGAGCCCATAAAATGTATAAGCTATTTGAGGGAAAAATTTTAAAAGCCTAAGGATCAGAGAATTATAGAGCTACAACAGACAATAGTAATTGCCTACAGTAAGGGTCCTTAATCTAAGGTCCATGCAGCTGTAAGAGTGTTAGGATGGCACAGAATTATTGAAACTGCATATAGGTTTATTTGAGAAGATTTCCATATTTCTGGTAAGAAAATTCACAGATTTCATGGTATTCTCAAAGAGGTTGTGGTTCATAATGTTTAGAATGAGTGATATAAAACAAATGACTTTTTGTAGATGAGAAATTACAAGTACAGAGAACTACAATGACTATGGGGAACCACAGAGCAGGATAGTGGGAGAACAGCTCCTAGAACAAAGGTCTCTTCCTTTCTATTCCAATACTTTTTCCACATGTAATACTCCATACCATGAATGTGCAAAAGAAAAGTTGGATCTGCGGAGAATGACTCATAAATATGAAAGTGAGAAGTCTTAGTGTTGTTAAGTGGACAAGTCCCTCCCTGCTTTGCTTTTCAAGACAATAAGAAAATCTGTGGTTAGTTTTACATGGTTCAATTTTTAGAGTGAAGCAGTATCTCCTGTTTTACAAATTATGGCTCAAGGCTAACTGTGGCCATTTTCTAAGAGAACGCAATGACTTAGAACCTGCTAACCTCAGTAAACAAAACCTTGGTGAGCTGTAATTAATGTTCATAGTGCATCTGCTTCATTTTCCTAATACATTAGTCTTTTTTCCCCTTTTATAGCTCCTATAATCCTTCATAAGCCCTACTTTCAGTAATTTACAGTCAGATTTCTTATCTTATTTTAACATAATAGTGCAATGCTAATTTAGATGTTAGTTTTTGAGGGCAGAGGATTAAAAAAATTTAATAATGTATTCATCAAGGTTTTCAGGCTAACACAGTTGCAGATTTTATAAAAATACCTTAAAGGAGAGACGACATCTATATTTTCAATTCAGTGTGTCTAGCTGGATTTTTCTATATTCTAGATAAATCATCAGGAGCTGCAAAAGAATTTTTCAGTTTGCCTACATGTAAGAATTAATACTGATTATTGAAAACCAGAACTTCACAGAAAATTGCCCTCAGTCATAGTGGCATCCCAACACTGATGACTAGAATTTTGCAATGTACTTTCAAAGGGAAATGGGTATGATACACTTGCAAAAGCACAATGATCCACCCATGCCGCTGCCACCACCACCACTGCTGCCACTGCCACCACCACTACCAGCACCAGCACCACCACCACCACCGCCACCAACACCACCACC
>NC_064808.1:68531028-68593153 GCF_023721935.1 Panthera uncia
CAACAACAACAACACGCCACTGCTACTGCCGAAGCAGCAGTAACAGCATCTTGACCGTTAACTGAGTTTTCACTATGACCAAGTCTACTAAATGTATTGCTGACATTATTGTATGTAATATTCATGACATTGCTATTAATGGATGTTGTCACTCCTTCTAGTATCTACAAAATACCAACATCATCTCATAGATGTTTTCATAGATGAGGAACTTGCATTTAAAGAGGTTAAATGATGGGCTCCTTCTTCCATAACTAGTAAGGAGCCAAGTCTGGATTTGACCCCAAATCACTTCAATTCCAAACCTAGTTCTATTAACCACCAAGTTATTTCATCTCCCATGTCGCTTATTTCATGGCAATAATGCACAGGTTAATGGAGGTATTTTCCACACTGATGAAAGACAGGAAGGAAGGAAGGAAGGAAGGAAGGAAGGAAGGAAGAAAGAAAGAAAGAAAGAAAGAAAGAAAGAAAAGAAAGAAAAATTTTATCATAAATTAAAAATAATAAAGTAGAAAATACATGATTGAAGGAAAAGAAATTAAAGATAAAGTGAACAGCAGAGTGAATAGACTTCTGTTGCAATGGAGCTCTGGAAAAAAGAATGCAAAATATACCTGCAAATTATACTAACAAGTAAAGATCTATAGACATAGTAGGGATTTAACATGCTGGTTCACATTCCTTAGGTTAGAGCATCCAGATCCAATTCACTGAGCCCTGGCATCAAGTTACCATGAATTGAGAGAGTGAATTTGCTTATTGCAAATAGAGGTCTTTTTGCTACAATCCATGGTAAGTAGAAAAATATAATTACCTTATAATTCAGTGTGTATGTAATTCTGTCTCTATGGCCAAGGCTACTAAAAGAAGCAAAAGCTACTACTGAACAGAAGCTTTTGGCAACCCACACCCTAATATGACAAAGAAGGAAAGGCATAGGATACATGTACTCAAAGAACGCACAAAATTTAACAAAATTTGTAGACCACACAGAGACCAAAGATTACATTTTTTAAAGCCTTGGCACATCAGCATTATAGCCAACCCAAATGGTCAAAGAGCATGAAAGTGATGCTCAAGAACAACGTTAATAAATTGTTCCATACTATTTGAAAAATTTCATAAAATTTCACTTGGTGCTCTATTATTAGCCAAAGCACTGAGAATTTGTTTGCCATTACAGATGGTGGAGGATTTCTAGTTTGCATAAAATCAACATCCCATGAAGTCCTGAAAAAAACATATGTTTGCAGATGATTATTCAAAGATAGCACCAGACACCGGAACATTCATTATTCATTAACTGCATCATTACAAATTTAATATGATCCATTCTCCATATTTCACTGAATCTAAGTCCCTGTGGACCAAATGGATACATGCGGTTTTATCTCCCTTTCAGTTCAGATTAGATCAGTCTTTAGGATGACAAGTTAGTTCACCTCATGTAAGAGTTCTGTAAATGTGATAAATGACAAATGTTGGAAATAAACAGATACACATTGTTCTTCTAGACTTGTCAATAGCTATTGGAGGAGAAAACAGGCACTATTCACTGAATGTTCCTGCCTTGGCCCACGTAGAACAAATGTCTGTGTGTAATTCTGCCTTCAGGGGAGTATTAGAAGGAAACTTCTATATTGGTCTCTAACTCCTCTTTTATTTTTTAAAATAGCACCAGAGGAAGGAGTATAGAATCTTCCCTGTGACACCTGAATAAAGCTGATTTATAGATCTCTGCATTGCATTTTATGGGCATCATATTTTAATCAGGATACTGGCGGAGAGGAGAGTGAATAACAAAAATCAGGTACCCAAACCCCACCCTAACCCCCCAACAACTCAATATATTTTGACCTGCTTTCAAATCTTTGCTCTGTGAGGTCAGACTTACCCCAAACTACTCTCAGGCAGAAATCTTTTTGCTCCTGGTTGTGGCAATAGCTATAAACTGTGAAAGCTACTCATCATCCCATGTCACCATCCTTTTCATAATTAAGGGTTTAGCCAAATGTCATTTCTACTGAGAAACGGTTTTTACATCCCAACTCTAAATCTAATGTCCCTTCTGTGACCCTTTAGCAATTTTAACCCTTTTATAGCACTCACCACAGTCTACCAGATGGTTATTGAAATTATTTGGGTATATGCCTTGTCAATGACTAGAATGTGAATCACTAATGAGTAGAGGTTACATGCTGCTTAATTGTGTGATCTCTCAGTCCTTATAGAGCACATTATAGATAAAAGGTATGGGAAGATTTGAATCTATAAAGCTATATATATATACATATGCAACACTAGTTCAGGAAACAGAGTGACTAACATCAATAAATCAGGTCTTCTACTAAAAGATTCACCAGTGTAATCACTAATAACATCCCAACCACATGTATATGCATGTATATGTGTGCATGCATTGCATACAATGCACACACACACACACACACACACACACGCACACACACAGCACTCCAGGCATCTTCCCTTATCTTTCCAAAATTGTGGCTAGTAACTCAACCTCTATTTCTTAATCAAGAATTTCTTTGCAAAAAAAATTGCAAATACCATGGACCCTCTTTATAATACAGTATCATAGCACACGGTATGAAGAACAAAATGTGTGCTACTGGTCAACAGTTCTGGCATAGCATAAAAGCACAAAAAAGTTTGCTGAGCTGATCTGAATTTGGCCTAGAAGTTGTTGCCTAAATTTATTATTCCTTCAGATGGGGCTGCTCCTTCCTCTTGCTTCAATGCCTGGTTCTGGATCTGCTTACTTCTTGTGAGCAGAGTGCCCACTGCAGGTGCTCGGGTAATCTGCACCCATTCATCTTTTACCAAGGCTGGTTCACAAGGTGGCCAGTACCATGTGAAAGACTACACCTTGATGCTTAGGTCAATCAGTGGAATCACATAAAACACAACACAACATGGTTTCGCTGAAAAAGCACAGAACTATGTGTCAAAGATCTGGGTTTAAATAATATTCCATAACTTAATATTTATTTGAACTTGGATAGGTCACTTAGCTTGTCTAAACCTCAAATTTTTTATGGGTGAATTGAGCACAATTCTAAAATTTCATAAATACACTTCATAAGATTCCTACGTTATATAATTTGTAAACTTCATTATTATACAGAAGTCAGTGATTCCAGATAACACAACTTAAAATTTACATCTCATTACATTTGTTTCCCTTTGATGTGAGGTAACTCATGATATCACTTTGGTGCTGGTTCCGAGAAAATGTGTTGGCTGTTCATTTTATTGTTCGTTTCCTGCCACTGCTTCTCATGACTGAAAAGAGATCAATGGGTGTCTTGGCAGTATTTGGAAGGCATATTCCTTAGGTAATATTTAGAGGTAGTTACTCATGGGCAAACAGAAATTTTTCTAGATATGAGTCTGCCCTCATGTGGATATCTGAGCCTTATTCCTCATCAGGCAATGGTCAGCTCATTTTTCCCTGAAGCTACTAAACAGCAAACATATATTTTCTTCTGTACATTTTTGAAGAGCACAGATAGCACCAATTGCCATTTTCCAGTATATATGTTAAATACTTTGGAGGGTTTTCACTGAACTTTCCATTAGAAAAGCTTCCTGAATGAATGAATGTTAATTGATTAAAAATAGCTTCATGAGCTCTCATTAAAACTTTGAGTGTGACTACACAGACCAGTTTGGAAGAACATTAGTCATCACCTGGTTATTCTCTCCTTGAGTCTACCGTTAGCTAACAATGTGATTTAAGTAAGGAACATGCCATTTAACTTCCCTGTTTTCATTCTTCCTCTTGAAATAAAGGGCATGATATGTTTGCAACTGAGGTCTTCATTGCTTCTAAAAGTGATTTAGTGTGGTTTATAATGAAAGGAGCAGATTTCTGAAATCAAATAACCAATTTGGAAGGAAATTCCAAATTCATTTGGAAGGAAAAAGAATTAAAGGTATCCATAATCTAAGGGAAAAAATACTGTCTATAGAAATTTATTATACCACTGAGCTCCCTGGAAGTTTAGGTAAAAAGAAAAAAGAAAAAAAAGTCCATCCATCACCATTATATGTTTATGTATATCTATAGTACCATGTATATATAATACAATATATAAAATATACTTTATATTTATTATATATTTATATTATACACATCTTTATATGTTATTTTCATGGAAAAGCATTGATTTTCCATATACACATATATCTTCATAAAATTTGTCTCAGAAATTTTTCATGCTGATATTCCTTTATATAAGGACTTTGAACAAGATTGATAATGTCTTTAATATCAGTTTTGCAGGAAGAAACTATTAACAATGTTTTCAATATTTTGAGAATGTAGGATTTGCTGGCCAATGGGTAATCCTTTACATACATTTTCTATAGTCATTTAAATATCTCTAAAAAGTTGATATTATCATCTCCATTTCTAGACAGGATAAAACCAGAACTTAAAGAAGTTAAGTGATTTCATTTTCGTCAATGAGTTGGTATAATATAAAGTCATTATCATGTTCTGTTCTATATATCTGGACATAATTCAGCAGCCATGCTTCTTTAGAGAGCTCAAACCAAAGAGGAACATACAGTCTCTTCAGATTTGGCACATGGATACCAATTTCTACTTCATAAGGGATACAAGGATAAAAGTCTTGAATATATCCTAAATTAAATATTGCTTCCACTTGGTTTTCCATGGGGAAATGGAATTTAATTAATAGTCATTTACACAAAAACTTTCTAATAAGATTATAAAATAAGGGTATTTTAAATTGCTAGTACAATATGATTTCATTTAAATGTGTAATCTAAAAAAAAAACAAAACAAATGAATAAACAAAAGCAGAACCAGACATATAAATCTAGAGAATAAATGATGGTTTCCAGAAGGGAAGGGAATGGGGATATGAGCAAAATGGGTGAAGGAGAGAGGCTTCCAGTTATGGAATGAATAAATCACAAGTATAAAAGGTATAGCGTAGGAAATATAGTCATTGGTACTGTAATAATGTTTATGGTGACAAATAACAGCTACACTTGCGGTAAGTTTGGCATAAAATACAAACTTGTCAAATCACTATGCTGTACACCTGAATGTAACGTAACACTGTGCGCCAACGATATTCAAATAAAAATATAAATAAATAAATAGTTGGTAGAAAAAGAAGCTATATATATTTATTACCAGATATAAGAAGCAAGACTGTCACTATCAGTAACACCAAGAAGTCATTCATATTCTCTCATGGATGACTACACAGAGGTGAATATAAGGGGAATAAATACTATCAGCTCTCAAGTCTCTTCTAACATTGTGTCTCTATAAAATAGACTATATGTAAAAGTAAGCCTGGGGGCGCCTGGGTGGTTGAGTCGGTTAAGCGTCCAACTGTTGATTTCAGTTCAGGTCATGAACTCATAGTTCCTGGGATCAAGGCCCACATCAGGCTCAGCACAGAGCCTGCTGGGATCCTCTCTCTCCCTCTCTCTCTGCCCCTCCCCCACTCACACACGTTTTCTCTCTCTCTCAAAATAAATAAATAGCTTAAAAAAAACCTAAAAAAAAAGTAAGCCTGTACTTGACTCTGTTGACAATCAGGAATTCATCAGTGTGCCCTTGTTCTATGACCCTCAGACCATCAAAGTTGAACTGCTGGGTATGACCATGGCTCTAGTCTGTAAACAACTCTGGGTGGAAGGTAAGTAGACATGTCACTAGTATTACTTTCTTCCCTACAAAATAAGCTCTCTTGAAAATGTTGTTGATGGGGCAGGCTCATTCAGTAAAATTCATATTCCAGCAAGGCCCAGGAAAATACATGGACAGTGAAACCTGGCCTCAGCATAACTCCTCCTCCTCTTCCCACCAGTTACTGTGCTTTTCTTGTCTCCCCACACGTAACAAAACTGCCGTTTACCATTGATCAAACACCTACCAGGAGTTCAGTGTCTGACACAAATCACTGAACCTCCCAATTACCTTGCAAGAGAAGAATGAGAATTTTCACTCTTACTAAGAGAAAGCTGCGGCTGATTGGCCGAGGTAACAAAGCTACTACCTGAAAACCCAGGATTCTAGTCCAACTCTATCTGATCCTGGCTTGAACTCTTAAAAATAACAATGTGCTTTCTCTAACAAGCACTGTGTCAGATTTTGTTTGAGTCCTTACTACAGAATTTCTGCTGCAGAAGGAAAAGTAGCACTCTGTTTCTGCTCCCTGCCACCCATCTCCCCACTTCATCTCTCCCACAATTCCCACTGCATAACCAGTGTCTGGAGCATGGTAGCCTCTTTATATGCAACCTTAGGTAAAGTTACTTAACCTCTCCGCTTCAATCTCCTCATCTGCAAAATAGGACTAAAGATATTAATCTACAACTCAAAGTTGTTGCATGAATGAACTCAGTCCACTATAGCAGCCAGCACAATAGAGGACTATATACATTTATATGGCAAGTATTCAATAAATGCTATCGATTATTGCTGCTTTTGTCATTACACATTTGTTAAACCAATTAATGAATGACACCCACAGGCAGGGTACGTGGAGTCGCTGTAAATGAAATGGCTGTGCTTGACACAAGCAGGCACCCAGTACCATTTCCAGGAATGGGCTAGGCAGGAATCCCTAGCCCTGCATCTCAAAAAGGAACCACCTGTTAGTGATTATGTTATCAGTGCTGCAACAAAATGTGAGATGGGGCTGCAGCCGGGATCCTCAGTTACTGCTCTTGTCCAACATCTCAGCACAATCACAGTTCATGGTATCTGCTAGCCCTAATATCCCTGTCCCCTCGGTTATTCATTCATTTTAAAAACTCATCTATTGATTTTAACATTGATTTGTTCCATTTTTCCACTTATTCTGCCACTCATTGAGCATTTATCTATCATATATCACAAACAGTGTGGAAAGCACCAGAATACGGAGATAAAAGACCAAATACCTGTCCTTAAGGAACATTTAGTCCTGCGAAACAATTGTAATAACAATGTGATATGAAATAGACAGGAGATGCTAACCCAAACCATAGTGGTAGAGGAGAGTGGGGAGATATGAGATTATAGGCTTATAAAAGAGGAAGGTTTCCCAAAGGAGTGACTTCAGTTTTGAAGGATAAGAATAAAGATTTTTAGAATAATTTTAGATGTATAGAATTATTACAAAGATAGTAGAGAATCTTTATGTGTTCAATACCCAGTTTCTCCTATTGTTAACATCTCGCTTTAGTATGGTTCATTCATCACAAATAATGAACTTTGATACAGTATTATTAACTAAAGTCCATACTTTACTCTTTACCCTTAGTATTTACCTAGTTTCATTTTTCTTTGCTAGGATCCCATTCAGGGCACCACGTTACATCTAGTTGCTATGTCTCTTTACACTCAAGACTGATTCTCAGATTTTTCTTGGTTTTGATTACCTTGACAGTTTTGAGGGGTACTGATCAGGTATTTTGTGGAATTGTCCATCTAATGTTTTTCTCATAATTAGACTGGAGTGACATGTTTTGGGGAGGAGGACTGCCAGAGAAAGTGCCTTTCTCATCACATGACATCAAGGGTGCACACAACCAATATGGCTGATCACTGTTTATTTTAAACTTGATCACCTGAGGTCATGTTTACTAGGTTCTCTACTGTAAAGTTACCCTCTTCTACCTTTTCATACCATGTAGGCTTAGTGAAAAGAAAAACACCATCTTAAAAATGCCCCTTTTCAGGGGCGCCTGGGTGGCGCAGTCGGTTGAGCGTCCGACTTCAGCCAGGTCACGATCTCACGATCTCGCGGTCCGTGAGTTCGAGCCCCGCATCAGGCTCTGGGCTGATGGCTCGGAGCCTGGAGCCTGTTTTCGATTCTGTGTCTCCCTCTCTCTCTGCCCCTCCCCCGTTCATGCTCTGTCTCTCTCTGTCCCAAAAATAAATAAAAAACGTTGAAAAAAAAAATTAAAAAAAAAAAAATGCCCCTTTTCATCTCAAATACACCTCAAATTTCAGAGTGGAAGCATTATTTCTGATGCTGGAAACTGCAGAAATTTTTCTGCTATAAAATAGGTGATGAATAGGCGACCTTTGGTTTAACTGTTCATATGATTTAATGGCAGACGGTGCACTGCCTGAAGTAAGTGACGTGACTCTGGAAGCCCCACTCATTACCATTTTCTTCACACACACATTGAGCTCTATTTTATGTGCTGCAGCTGCGGCAACCTTAGTACGTGCCTCAAGATCTCTTCTGTGCAAAATCTGGGCAGGGGGAAGGGTTACATGCAGCTGTGCATGGTTTGTGGCAGGAGGGAAGCAAAAGCATTAACAATTGCTAATTTCTCCCTTTCAAGGTGCTGAATACACACGATCTTATCTAATTTAATCCACATGATAACCCTGTTAGGTAGGCATTACTGGCCCTATTTTATAACAGAGTAGTAAAAGTCTCAGATCCTACCAGATGGTAAATAACAGAACTAGAATTAAGCCCAGGTGTTTGGAGCCTCAATCCCATGTTTACAGCACAAAAATATATGTTAAGCAAAGATTTAACTTTAATAACATATTCCATTATTTCTACCACCACAGAAATTGCAGAGCATGCTCACTCGTAGAAAGCATTCTGAGGCTACATTGTCATCTTTCCGGCAAGTGAAGAAATAACAGAGGTCCATACTGAGAATGTGAACCAGTGAAGAATTTAATGACAGACTACTGGAATTATGAAAGGTTGGTGGGTGTTAACACTTAGAAAAATCTAATTATAGAGCTATTAACTAGAGGAATAAAATGAAACCAAAGAGTCACCATGATGGTCCTCCTTCAATTGGACTAGTAGGCAACCTCCTTAAGACTTCCGGATAATTTGGCCTACATAGCCTAGACACAGAACTGTAGGCAACATCAATTCCAGTCCTAAACCCCAGACTAACTTTTGATACATTACTAATCCATTACACCTGGGAGCTAATTCATTATGTATTATCCCATGTTAAAATAGTAAATTCAACACCCATTGATGCAGTACCTACTATGTGCCAACCAAGGTCCTAACAGACTTCACAATCATTACCTCACTTAATTCTCAAAATCCCTGCCATGTAATCATGATGAATCCCATTTGACATAAAAAGAAATGGAGGCTTATTGAGGGATAAATGCTATCTGAAGGGGCAGAACTAGGATTCAAGTCTGGGACATTCTTCTTACTGGGTCTATTCCCTTTCCAAAGCACTGGGAGAGTCCTCATGAGGAAGGAATTGCCTCATTTCTCCATCTAAGTTCCATGTCAGAATTATCTTTATATAGCCACAGTGTTATATAATAAATGAATTTGTTAGTATAACAATCTGATACTGAATATTTTAAAGCTAATGAGAAAAGGCCAGATTTAAATGTCCATACTACAGAAGAAATAAAATGAATAAGATTCAGTGGATGTTGGGAATCCCAACAAGAAGAAAAATCTTACAAGTTCTTCAGGAGCTTTCTGCTTCCCTCACTCTCATAAAGAGAAAGAACAGTATTCAGAAAGGTGGGGAAAGCTGTCACCCCCAACAAGGTCACCCGATTATCTGCACAGGACTCTTTAAATGCTGCTTATGGCCTAGGTTCCTGCTGTCAGTTCAAAGCAGCAGCAATCCATTGACTAACTGCTCCCTTAATCTTCCCTTTCTGCTTACTTGATTTGGTTCAAGGAAGCTTCCACAAGTTGGGAATGCAGATACCAAAAGTATTGGGAGAGCTTCTTCTAGGCAAGGTTGAGTATTCCTAGGAATATTAATTCAAAGAAACCCTTAATGGCAAAGCTTCCTACCATTCTGAGTAGGCAGCTTTAAAGTGCAAGCAATGCATACTGAGAACTACAGCTCAAATACCCGTGCACCCCTGAAAAAAGAGAGATGGAGATACTAAAGGGGGGAAATCATGTGGAGATGTCCAGTGCAGCTAAGGAACAAAAGCTTTAGGGGCGCCTGGGTGGCGCAGTCGGTTAAGCGTCCGACTTCAGCCAGGTCACGATCTCGCGGTCCGTGAGTTCGAGCCCCGCGTCAGGCTCTGGGCTGATGGCTCGGAGCCTGGAGCCTGTTTCCGATTCTGTGTCTCCCTCTCTCTCTGCCCCTCCCCCGTTCATGCTCTGTCTCTCTCTGTCCCAAAAATAAATAAAAAACGTTGAAAAAATTAAAAAAAAAAAAGTTTAGAAATGGAAAAAATTTAGCCTGAGTTCCAGGCTCTAAATCAGTTCATTTAAGTTCTCAGAGCCTCAGTTTCCTCTCTTACAAAGGGAGTTGCAATGTTTTCCTCATAACGTTGCTTATCCTTTAAGTAATTCAACCATTCAAAATTATTTCATAAGTGAATATTATGTACCAGGTTCTCTTTTAGGCACTGGGGATACTGGGCGAAGTCTCTGACGAGTTGGAAGAAGAGCAGACAAGAAACGAGAGAATAGCAACAACAAAAAAACCCATGAGAATCTGAGATAATAAGTGTTCTTAAGAAAATAAAATAGGTTATATGGTAAATTGTATCTTCAGGGTTTGGTTTAGATTGGGTACGGCCTGGCATAGGTGGGATGTCATTGCAAAGACAACATGAGAGACAGAAGCAAAGACAGGTTGTATGTCTCTCAAAGGCAGATGCAAGATCCGATTTTTCCCCAGTATACTACATGAGGCCTGGTTTACAGTAGGTATTCATGATATATTTTAAATGAATATGTGCCTGGCTCCCAACTGATACTTGTTTCATGATTTCTCTTTCTATACCAATGAAAACTGATTTTTGTGGCCAAAGGATTCAATGTGCACGGTATAGACTAAAATTTCAAGTGTTGTGATATCATGGAACCTTGACTCCATAGTCACCATTCACCAACTATTTAACATGATCCATGACAGGCTATGAGCGAGATTTAAAAAAAATAAGAGTAAGTACAACTCTCCTTGTTAGCCTGGCCATGGGAATAAAATGTGTCCAAACAGAACTGCAATACAAGACTGAGTTTTCCAAGGTTCCTAAGTGTAGCATGAAATACTTTCAGTATGTCAAGAGAAAGAAGAACTCACTTAACATAGGGCTCCAGAAATGTTAAAGGAGGCGGTGGACTTTGAATTGGTTCTAGAAAGATTTAAAAATTAAAATGTAGGAGCAACTGCTTTTCAGAAATTTTGTTTAAAATGAAATTCCCAGAAATTTAATTCTCAGACTTTAGCCTGCATCAGAATGCCTCAAACACAGATTGCCACCTCCATGCCCAAGTTTCTGATTCATTGAGTCTGGGGTAGGGTCCAAGAATGTGTATTTCTGACAAGTTCCCAGATGATTCTCATGAAAGTTTCCAGATATTTCTCCCAAACAGTAATACATGATATCCCAGGGTGTTATCACTACGCTCCCCTGATCAATTAGGGCATGAATGAAGTAGATGCCAGGCGTGTGTGTGTGTGTGTGTGTGTGTGTGTGTGTGTGTGTTCATTGAGTGGGAAGATGCAGAATACTGGAATAAATCTGGAGAGCAGTCTATCTTCTACTACCAAGGGAAAACATTATCCCTTTTCTTTCTTTCTGCTTTCCATTGTATACAACATGGACCTACCCATTCTTCCACTGCCTTTATCCTTCTACTTCCCAGATGCATGCTACCTATCATAATTTTAAAAGAAATAAAATGTTGCTGCTGGGGTGCCTGGGTGGCTCAGTCAGTTAAACATCCAACTTCAGCTCAGATCAGGATCTCAGGGTTCAGGAGTTCGAGCCCCGTGTTGGGCTCTGTGCTGACAGCTCAGAGCCTAGAGCCTGCTTTGGATTTTGCGTCTCCTTGCTCTCTGCCTCCCCCCCCAACTTGTGCTCTCTCTCTCTCTCTCTCTCAAAAATAATAAAAAACATTTAAAAAACAAAAAAGAGCCCAGGGTGCCTGGTTGGCTCAGTCAGTTAAGTGTCTGACTTCAGCTCAGGTCATGATCTCACAGTTCGTGAGTTTGAGCCCCGCACTGGGCTCTCTGCTGACAGCCCAGAGCCTAGAACCTGCTTCAGATTCTGTGACTCCCTCTCTCTCTCTGCCCCTCCCCCGCTCATGCTCTGCCTCTCTTTGTCTCTCAAAAAATAAACAAAGTTAAAAAAAAAATTTTTTTAAAAAGAGCCCCTGAGGTTATAACTTCTAATGTCAAGGTGATAGACTAATTTGTAACTCTAGTCCTAGACATAGCAGTGTCTTTCCATGACCAGCCATCCATGCTTCATCACTTCCTTGATGCTCTTTTACCTTAGAGTGAATTCCTTCATATATTTTAAAATATTGTTAAAAATATATTAATGTTAATCTTGAGGTTGCCCATCTCCTATAAAGAGTCTTTTATTTTACCCTGATGATACTCATTGAAACATTATACAAATAAAGACTCAGGCAGCTCACCCTACCTGCTAGACACTGGGAAAGGTATACTCAACTGCACAATTGCTACTTTAAAATACTCCTCAGCCTATCTTTGATTTCAGAATCCTCATATTACAAATGATTATGATATTCTATGAATTAATGAAGCAGCCCATTTCAGCATTAAATTGATTTTTAATTTAATTGTTCCGAATAATACAATTTTGTTTTTCAATTGAGGTAGACCTTATTAAACACAAAATACCAGCAGACACATTCATTAATATTACCATATTATTTTTTTAGCCAAAATATACCAAGATTCAAAAATGTGTGTCCTATTCCAATATGCTGTGGCCAACAATATTAGAAAAACAATGTGTTCTACTTTGCTCAACTCTTTAATAAAATCCTTTCAATTGTTGTTTGTATAATTGGAAAGAACAAATCGAACACCCTGGCCTAAGATTGAAATTTATGGATCAAGCCTTACAACCTAACATTGTGCCCTAACACTGTTTATGAATTATCTTCTACACTTTGGCCCAGCCCTGCATTATAGTAAATTCCTTAAATAACCAGAACTGGCTGTTCTACAATGATGATCTCAAATGACAAGTAATCAAATCAGTTCTACACCATGATTAGGCAAGTCTTCCACCATGAAAGATTAATTTCTCTCTTCTTGATGTCTTTCCTTAGCCAGAAATCTGTAAGATGTTGGCCAGAGAACTGAAAGCTGAAAACCAAGTGTAGTAAGGATGTAATCTAGAAAGTTTTGTTCATGTTATATTGGCCTCAATTTTCCCTCTACATTCTTGTGTAAGGATGTGTGGAGTAGTGGTAAATGAAAGAAAAAAAAAACAAAAAACAAAAAACGACCATGAACAATACTTTACTGCTCTGAAGGGAAAACCCCACTTGTGTCCTTGACTGCCAGGGAAAAAATGTAGTTCTGTTTAAGTGATAACACTTTCTATCTGTATTGGTGGCTGGTGGTGAATTGTGAGCTCAGTACCTGAGATGGACATGAAATTATGTCTAGAAGTTACTGAAGATGGCAACAAGAGACACAGAAGACAGGAAAATGCAGTCCAATTCTGAAGACTTCACCAACAGTGAAAACATAAGATAAAGGTAATGCAGACATAAAGAAAGTGGAGCCAATAAAATTACTAAGAAGAAATGCAACAGAACCTAAGAATGACCTGAAAGTAAATTACACTAAAAAGATGCATTATAACTTGAAAAGGTATCCATGCCATGTTGTCATTGCTGTTGCTCTTTAAATATAAGCTACAAAAGAAAGTGAATAGGATTACATTTTTGTTAAAAATATTACTTAACAGGGGCACCTGGGTAGCTCAGCTGGTTAGGCAGCTGATACTTGATTTCGGCTCAGGTCATGATCTCGCTTGTGGGTTCGAGCCCCATGTCAGAGAAAGCCTGCTTTGGATTCTCTCTATCCCTCTCTCTCAGTCCCTCCCCAACTCATGCGTCCTCTCTCTCTCAAAGTAAATAAACTTTAAAAATTATATGTTGCTGGGGCGCCTGGGTGGCTCAGTCGGTTAAGCAGCTGACTTCGGCTCAGCTCATGATCTCGCGTTCCGTGAGTTCGAGCCCCGCGTCGGGCTCTGTGCTGACAGCTCAGAGTCTGGAGCCTGTTTCCGATTCTGTGTCTCCCTCTCTCTGACCCTCCCCCGTTCATGCTCTGTCTCTCTTTGTCTCAAAAATAAATAAACGTTAAAAAAATAATTAAAAAAAAATTATATGTTGCTTAAGATATGGAGAGAAAGAAAAGGAAAAACTAAAAGAAACTGATTTTGAAAAATTATATGGGAAAATTACAAAACTGCCATTAGTAGTTACCTCCATGAATGGAATTGGAGGGTCATGATTTCATAGGAACACTCTACTCTTCTGTAGCATTTGAATTTAGAATATTGAATAAAGCATGATATAAGAGTTTGTGGAATCAGAAATGCCTAAAATGAAATTTTGTCTAAGGCATACTATAACTTTGTAAGTTTATTTTCTCTGTACTTGTGCTTCCTTGGTTCCTATAAAACAACAATAATTATATCTACATTACAAGTCAATAAGAAGATCAAATGAGGTCATGCATATGAAAACCTATACACATTACTGTCCTTTAATGTGTATGAAACTGTTATTATTTCTCATATTCTCAGCCTCTGTTGGAAGAAAGAAAGAACACAATGGATTAATCACTCTTTCTTTCCCTGTGAATTAAGTACAAATTTAGAAAAAAGAGAAATTGACAGGGTGGTATCAAAGGCCATCTGGGAAAACAGTTTCTTATGGTTATTTAAAACTTTTAGCATAAGAGACTCCTAAAAAATGAGAACAAACTGAGGGCTGATGGAGGGTGGGAGGGAAGGGAGGGTGGGTGATGGGTATTGAAGAGGGCATCTTTTGGGATGAGCACTGGGTGTTGTATGGAAACCAATTTGACAATAAATTTCATATATTAAAAAAAAACTTTTTTCTCACCATATCTCATGTATAATTGAAGTCATATGTCCTAAGTGACCCATATGACAAAGTGTTGAAGTAAAGAATGGCCAAGTGATTGTACATGGGACAGTCACACATCCTTTCACATACATATGGGACACACAGGGACAATCCTTACACCCTTTCAGGAGGCAAGGACCAGCTTATTCACACCCCTCACCCACTTTTTCTTGTTGGATGATTGCTCACTAGCTATGCCCACAAATTCTTGCTCTATACCACACCTGGCTACTCACTCAAGTATTTCAAAGCCTAGTAGCAATTAGTAACTAAGCTACAGTGCCCAATAGACTATTGAAACAAAGAAGGTCACGAAGAATTATTTTACTAGATAAAACTCGTTTATGACAAAGCTTCAGATTTTCACACTTCTATATCAAGTAAGAAACCACAAATCCAAGGTTGGAGTACAGACCAAGATCTCATAAATTAGTCACCCCAGTCTAACCTCTAAGAGTGTGACTTTAGGCCTTAAAAAGAAACAATTCCACATTAGCATTTTTGTGCCCTTATTAGAATATATGGTTATATTTGAGTTCAACTTTGAATAAATGTAATTCAATATGTGTTTATTTGACATCCATGTACTCAGAATGTTGACACGTGCTATGAAAGACGTAAACAAATTTGTCATTCGCTATTACAAGTAGCTTCCACTCTCATTATTTTTAACTAACATTTATGTAATATCTTACTCCAACAGAATTTTTATTACCTAATTTTTAGCAATTCAAATACCAAAACTGAACTACCATAATTTTCAGCTTATATATTGTATGACCAATGCACATCATAATTTTAGGTGTTAAAAAAGAACATTGTCTTGGTCCATCTCTAATGGTACATCTTTTTTTCTGATAAAAAGATAGAATTCATGGCAAAAATAAACCTAACAATTAATAAGGGAAGGAAAGGTACAAATGATTTTGTAGAAACACAATTTAAAATAATTTTTAATTATTTTGTCAGAATAGTATTTTTGAGGAAGAATTCAACACAACAAGAAATGAACTAAATATGAAAACAAATAATTACATATAAGAATGGCAGATATACTAACCCATCCACACTTAGTGGGTCCATGGATAGAAATTGAAATTTCCTTAATAATTAGTGCTTTGTTCCTAAGATTCTGATATAATATGATAGCAGGTCACATTTATTTTCAAAGGTAACTGTTTTTTTTTCCCCTTGGCATACATATTTAAAGTGAACAGAAGCAGAAAAAGCATTTGACAAAGTACAACATCCATTCACAATTTAAAAAAAACCCTCAAAAAGTAGAAGGAATATACCTCAACATAATAAAGACCACATATGAAAAAACCCACAGATAATATCCTCGATGGGGAAAAACTGAGTGCTTTTCCTGTACAGTCAGGAACAAGACAGGAGTGTCCACTCTCACGTGGTTATTTGCCATAGTACTGCATGTAACTCCTAGCCACAGCAATCAGAGAACAAAAAGAAATAAAAAGCATCCATATCAGCAAGGTAGAAGTAAAACTTTCACTATTTGCAGATGACATGATACTCTATATAGAAAACCCTGAAGACTCCACCAAAAAAAATGCTAGAACTAATACACGAATTCAGTAAAGTTGCAGGATATAAAATCAATGTAAAGAAATCTGTTGCATTTCTATATTCCAATAAAGAAGCAGTATAAAGAAAATTAATGAATCAATCCCATTTACAACTGCATCAAAAACAATAAGATACCCAGGAACAAATCTAACCAAAGAGGTGAAAGACCTGTACTCTGAACACTATGAAAGAAACTGAAGATGATACAAAGGAATGGAAAAACCTTCCATGCCCATGGATTAGAAGAACAGATATTGTGAAAATGTTTATACTGCCTAAGCAACCTACACATTTAATACAACCCCTATCAAAATACCACCACCATTTTTCACAGAGCTAGAACAAACAATCCTAAAATTTGTATGAAACCATGAAAAACCTCAAACAGCCAAACCAACATTGAAAAAGAAGAGGAAAGCTGAAGGGATCACAATTCCAAACTTCGAGTTATATTGCAAAGCTGTAGTTATCAAAACAGTATGGTAGTAGCACAAAAATTGACACATAGATCAATAGAACAGAAAAGAAAACCCAGAAAGGAACCCACAACTATGTGGTCAATGAATCTTCAACAAGAAAGGAAAGAATATCCAATGGAAAAAAGACAGTCTCTTCAACAAATGATGTTGGGAAAACTGAACAGCAACATGCAAAAGAATGAAACCAGACCACTTTCATACACCGTACACAAAAACAAATTCAAAATGGATTAAAGACCTAAATATGAAACCTGAAACCATTAAATATCCTAAAGGAGAGCACAGGCAGTAACTTCTTAGACACTGGCCACAGCAACTTCTTTCTAGATATGTCTCCAGAGGCAAGGAAACAAAAGCAAAAACAAACTATTTGGACTTCATCAAAATAGAAAGTCTCCACAGCAAAGGAAACAGTCAACAAAACTCAAAGGCAATTTTTGGAATGGGAGAAGACATCTGAAAATGAAATATCTGATAACGGGTTAATATCCAAATATATATGAGTTTATATAACTCAACATCCCCAGAACCCAAATAATCCAATGAAAAAATGGGCAGAAGACATGAATAGACATTCCTCCAAAGAAGACATCCCAATGGTCCACAGACACATGAAATGATGCTCAACATCACTGAGTATCAAAGGAATGCAAATCAAAACAATGAGATATCACCTCACACCTGTTAGAATAGCTAAAATCAAAATACAAGAAACAACAGGCGCTGGTGAGGAAATGGAAAACAAGGAACCCTCATGCAATGCACTGTTGGTGGGAATGCGAACTGGTGCAACCACTGTGGAAAACAGTATGAAGGTTCCTCAAAAAGTTAAAAATAGAATTATCATATGATTCAGTAATTCCACTACTAGGTATTTACACAAAAAAATATGAAAACACTAACTCAAAAAGATATATCCTCACTTATGTTTAATGCAGCATTATTTCCAATAGCCAAATTATGGAAAAGCCCAACTGTCCAACAACTGATGAGTGGATAAAGAAGTGGTATATACAATGGAATACTACTGACCCATAAAAATGAATGAAATCTTTCCATGTGCAACAACATGGGTGGAGCTAGAGAGTATAATGCTAGGTGAAATGAGTCAATCAGAGAATGACAAATATCATATGATTTCACTCATATGTGGAATTTAAGAAATAAAACAAACAAACAAAGTAAAAAAGGGACAAACAAAAACCCCAAATTCTTAACTATAGAGAACAAACTGGTAGTTATCAGAGGGGAGGTAGGTGGGGGGGTGGGTGAAATGGGTGACGAGGATTAAGAGTACAGTTATCACGATGAGCACTGAGCAATGTATAGAATTGTTGAATCACTATACTGCCCACCTGAAACTAATAAAACATTTTATGTTAACTATACTAGAATTAAAATTAAAAAGAAAGAACGACTTTTTTAAAATGTCTAAACTAAGTGCTTAAGATGGGTTATGTGATTTTCCCAAGTTAGTATAAATGTGAGAATCTCAGATCCAGTTTATTTGACTCCAAATTGTGTGCATAAGAGCACACAATTATGCCCTGCCATTTCTCATTAAGACCATAGGATATAGAAACCAAACTGCAAGTGTTCTAATAATGTGGACAAACACTGTAAAGTTTAGGAGAGAAAATAGATAAGAATGACACACGTGTGTTTGATTAAATAGCCCATGGAGGAAGATGGACAAACACGGCTTCAGAGATGGATAAAATGTGGTTTAGGAAGGACAAGGTCACTCAGTGCAGATGTATTTAAAAGATGGTCTCAATGGTGTATACATATGTGCAAACTTATCCAATTGTAAACATCAAATACATACCAGGGTTTGTATATCAATTATATATCAATAAAGCTGTTTTTTAAAGGAATTATCACAAAAGCTGCAATATAATTCACGTGTATGATGAAGAGCAAAGCTTACAAAGGAAGATTAAAGGATGATTTATCCTAGAGATGAGTTCTAACAAACTTTTAATAACCACCTCATGCTTGATGAATGAACACTCTCTATGATTATAAACCTTCAAAATTCTATTTCATAATACCCAAACTTTATTTTGAAAGCACCTTCGATTGGGTGATCCATGGAGGGAGAAAATATAATGTTTGCTTCTTAAGCAAGCTATTCATTAGACAAATATATTTCTATTTACCTGAACTTTTTATGCCAAAAATTATTTGTTGAAATAACTTAAAATCTTGCTGTTATAAATTTTAAGAGCCTTAAAAATGTTCATACCCTTCAAGCTGTACATGAATTTAATATTGTTTGCTTGTATTTTGTCTTGTCAATTAAAAAATAAATAAATACAGAGGTAAATACCAGATAAAATAAGCTCATTTATATGATTTTTAGAATTCTGAAAAATTGAAACAGCCTAAGGATCTCCAAATATGTAATATTGTGGAAAAAAATTATATATTTATAGAGAACAATGTTCATAAAGAGTATGAACAATATAGGAAAATTCTCTCTACAATGTTAACAAAAAACACAAAAAACAAAAAAGACATACAAAATTATGGATAGTTCTTAAATTGATTACAATTAGTTTTTATTTTTTTTAATTTTTTAATGTTTCTATTTATTTTTGAAGGAGAGAGAGAGAGAGACAGAGCATGAGTGGGGGAGGAACAGAGAGAGAGGGAGACACAGAATCCAAAGCAGGCTCCAGGCTCTGAGCTGTCAGCACAGAGCCCGATGCGGGGCTTGAACCCACAAACTGTGAGATCATGACCTGAGCCGAAGTTGGACGCTTAATCGACTGAGCCACCCAGGTGCCCCACAATTACTTTTTAAAGCTGTATATGAGAGGGGTGCCTGGGTGACTCAGTCAGTTAAGTGTCCGACTTTGGCTCAGGTCATATCATGGTTCATGAGTTTGAGCCCCACATCAGGCTATCTGCTGTCAGTGCAGAGCCTGCTTTGGATCCTCTGTTCCCTTCTCTCTCTGCGCCCCCCACTCTCAAGTGCTCACTGTGTCTCAAAAACAAATAAACATTTAAAATAAAATTTTACATAATAAAAAATAAGACATCAAAATATTTTTATTTCTGTTGGAATGTTAATGATTTTTAAAATTCTTTCTGCACTTTTTTCTTTTCCAAATGTTAAATAATATCTATGTATGACTTTTGCATTTGGAAATAATATGCATGTTTATTAATATATCACTTTTGCCTTTTTTATTTTCTTTTAATAAATAATCATTTAAGTTGTTTTTAGACACCAGAATGATAGAAGTGCAAAGGTAATCCAAGGTATTATATTTGAACTAATGACTAGCCCCAAAAAATGGTAATTATAATATCCAAATTAGTATTAACTGATGATGCTTATTGCCTGCCTACTAAAATTGGCACATCATAAACAAGTGTTTTATGTATTTTTAAATGCTCATTTAACTTGCACAACAAATATGTAATGTAGGTCTACCTACATTATTCTCATTTTTTGTGACTTAGTTTCCTCATCTATAAAACAGATAATAATAGTACTAGTTCATAGGATTGATATGAATATTAAATGAATTAACATATATACAAAGTACTCAGAAAAGTACCAGGACATGGTGAAAGCCCTGTGACTGTCTTCTATCATCAGCACTCACCAATCCTTTATAATTGATGAGGCTGAGATTCACAGAGGTCAAGTAATTAGTTTAAAATCTAGTCTATTTAACCATTGCATCCAAGCCCTTAAACTCAGTAACAGGAGTAAATAAGTACGTATTTCAAGTAATAAAAATATAATTGCTTATGAAACTGAGTGTTCTTAAAATAAAAAATCTCTGAACATTAAGCTTACTTTCCGATCAGTGTCCTGGCACCAAGAGCTCCATGACCTTAGACAAGTAGCTTAAATTTCCTAGGCCTGAGTTTCTCTTATAAAACAAGAAGGCCAAAAAACAAACAAACAAAACCCAATAAGTAAAGGCAGCTGAGATTTTTTAGTATTTTGTGTGTTAGGTATTTTACTAAATCAATAATCATGACTATCCAATGAACCAAAAATATTGATAACCATGCCTTTTCTGAAATGATGTAACTGAAGCTTAGGAAACTGGCTTCACATCCACAGCAAATAGTGATGGGGCTGGGATGTGATTTCAGGTTTCTCTGAATTCGGTATCTGAGCTCTTTCAATTCTGCAGTGTTCCCACTGCTAAAATTGCCAGGTCATTTCATTTTTTTTTCCCTTTTTTTAAATTCAAGTTTTTTCTTAAATTCTAGTTAGTTAACATATATGGTAAAATTGGCTTCAGGTGTAGAATTTAGTGATTCATCACTTACATATAACACAAAGTGCTCATCACAACAAGTGCCATCTTTAATGCCCATCACCCATTTAACCCATCCCCCATCCACCTCCCTCCATCAAACTTTGATTTATTCTCTATAATTAAAAGTCTCTTGCGGTTTACTCTCTTTTTTCCCTTCCCCTATGTTCACCTGTTTTGTTTCTTAGATTTCCACATGAGTGAAATCATATGGTATTTGTCTCTCTTTGACTGACTTATTTCACTTAGCATAATACTCTATCTCCATCCACATCATTGCAAATGGCAAGATTTCATTCTTTTTGATTGTCAACTAATATTCCATTGTACATATATACCGCATCTTCTTTATCCATTCATCAGTTGATGGACATTTGGGCTCTTTCCACAATTTGGCTGTTGTTGATAGCACTGCTATAAACGTTGGGGTGCATGTGCCCCTTCAAATCAGTATTTTTGTATCCTTTGAGTAAATACCTACTAGTAAAATTGCTGGGTTGTGGGGTAGTCCTAGTTTTAACTTTTTGAGGAACCTCCATACTGTTTTCCAGAGTGGCTGCACCAGTTCACATTCCCACCAACAGTGGGTAAGAGAGTTACCCTTTCTTCTCATCCTTGCCAACACCTGTTGTTTCCTGTGTTGTTAATTTTAGCCATTCTGACAGGTGTGAGGTGGTAGCTCATTGTGGTTTTGATGTGTATTTCAGATCTGACACTTTATCAACATCTGTTACCTATGGACATGCACATGATGTGGAGGAGCTCACCTTCCTTTCCCCGCCCCCAACTATATCTGGCAGTCAAAATCTCACTGTTTTACTGTGGTGAAGACATCACTAATGAAGTCTTTGATTAGGATCTGATTTTCACACTATTGTACTCAGTACTTTATAAAAGCCTAGCCCAAGCATATAGATCTTGGCACACAGTGAGTACTCATTTAATATTTAATTAATTAACACATCAGGCAGCTTTAAATTTATAAAGTGCATTAACTGATTATTCAAATGACCATTCTAACAAAAGATTAGTACAGGGGGTGCAGATATAACCAGCTACCATCTTAAAAATGAGGATCTGTGTATTCTGAAAGGTTAAGTGAACTGCCCAAGGTCATCCCAAAGTGGGAAATCGAACATAGTCTCCAAAGCGATTCCATGATGAATGCTCTCTCCACTGATCTCAAAACCAAATTCTTCAGCACTCTAATTGGATAAGAGGTAGTTTTCCATACTCAAGTTCAATCACTTCAGTAGGAGTTTTGCCTCTTTTTCAGGAATGGTTAAGACCTATTTCAGTTGCCTTTTGATTAGAAATTGTGTACAATTCTGAAAGTCTAATCATGGCCACCTTCGTATACTGTATATTAAAATTTTGAGAGCCTACCTTTATTCATCACATTTGTCAATGATATTCTTTCTTCCTATGGATGGCACAAGTGTTAAACTCTCTTAAACCTCTTTAAACCTTAAAGTCATATGCAATATGGTTTGCTATCTACTGACAGAGTGAAGGTAAAAGCAAAGGCATGTAAAAAGCCTTAAGGCTAGCAGAGAAATTCCTGCCAAACAAACCCAAAGTACTATTCTCTACAGTCACAAAATTCACTGCCTCCTTCAAGGATGGTGCTATTTATGTAAGTGAAACCAGTTCAGTAAAACAATTCTGATTACTCAAAAGAATTTGAAAAGTATGATAAAGTTTAAGATTCAGAACTAAGACTCAGGAAGAGACAGAAGGTTGAGAATTTCAAGAAAGAAGCAAAGAAACATCAAAATCAGAGTTTAGGTTTGAGTTTATGAATAATTTCACTCAAGAATGTAAATTTGTATCAGGAAAAATACAGTATGATTAAAAGGAATAAAAAAGTGCGTGTTTTCCCAGAGTCCAATATTATGAGATAATTACCAGAGATCTAAATTCATAAAAAGAAATGACCTCAATTTTGTTAAACAAGCCAGAGAATGTCTTAATTACTAGTGATTATGCATTTTATAGCTTATTGTTTGAGGTTGTCTGCAATATATGTTAGTGAAGGAGATTAAAATATTATTATTTTATATAAAAATATTAATGGTACATAACTTAGACTATCTTGAATAGAATAATACTTATCGACTTCATCCTAGATCAAGGGACACGGAATTGTATAAACAAAAGGATACAACGAGGTGACCTATGATTCTCTACATGGTTTCCTTCAATCTCAGAATATTAAGTATTAGGCAAATATAAGAACCACACAGTACTAAACAAAATAACCACAAATAACAACACATTACTTTCCTTTTTTTTTTTTTTTTTTTTACTTCTGGCAGAAGATCTCCAGCCCTATTCACCTTAATCGTGTAATATTCTGCTTCTAGGATTACTTATCTCACTGGTATTAGTGATGACAGTAAATAGAAATTCTTATAAAAACATTTTTAAACTTGCCATAATTTTCCAAATTATACTTAAAAAGACTTCCTTCCTTCAATCTAGTTTCTTTATATGCTCATCCTTTGCCACATAAGTATCATTTTATAAATCTCTGCTTACATATAACCATATTCTTTCTCTGAGGGTAAATTTTACATTAATATGAGGTCAGAACAGTGTACATCTAAGAAAAGTTATGTGCTGGCAAGTACTTCATCATGTATTTTTCCACAGTGTGCACCACAATGTCTAACACAATATATTCCCATAATACTAATTTATTAATGATTAGGTTAGTTCATTTACCATGGCATCACATAGATCTTGAGCTCCATTAGGTGAGCTTTTATACAGTATATACTTGCATTGAAATATATTGCACTTTGTCCAGAATGTATATTTTGTGCAAAATTTTTTCTCAAATAATCAAAAATGTTGCTGCCAGTTTTTAATTATTTTTATAACTTTAAGCAACGTGACAAATTAAAGTACCACCAACTCCCAAATAACTTGTATTTTTTTTGCATTTTATTAGTTATGTGAGGATTTATTATCAATAAAAATACATATAAATCCATATAATTAATATTGCCAGCTTGATTCTTCAGTATATATATATTTTTAATAAAGCCTAGAGTTTTAACATTAAGTGTAATGAAAATTAATGGTTGTTTATAAAGTTTTATTTCCTCAGAACAAAAAAATGAGAACTAATTATACTCATGTGATAAGGGATGAGTGGACTGATTTAGGGATTGAAAATAACCAAATTAAGTTTGATAATGAATAACACAGCCAGATAGCTAACTTTTTCAGCATCTTGATATATTTTTTCTCTCTTTTATCAATTTACTTCAAAAAACACATATTAATTACCAGTTTCATTTGTAATTCAATTTTTTCAAATTCCATGAAATTGAAAGTAAACTAACATGAAACTTTAATATGTCTTACATAACTTTTATATTTCTCCAGCTTCTCTAAAGGATAAAAATTCACCATATAGCAATGCAATAATACCTATTTCTGAAAGGATAATGCCTCTCTACTCTTATTAGGGAAACTCAAGGCTTGAAATCCCAACCCTAATCTGGTGAAAAGTACATATATGACTGGAAGAAAAGGTTACATAATCAAAGAAATATCAAGGAGGTTTGTGAAGAAACTGGCAAATATAAAATATGTCCCTTTTTAGATTCATTAAGAAAAATGAAGGAAGACATATCCTTTTTATTCTCTGTTCTATTTTCATTGTAGCTATGGGTAGGACTGACATTCAGATAGCATTACTAATAATATGCTAATAAAAGCACCAAACTTTATATCTGGTATCAATTCATAGATTATGAAAAACTGATTATTTCTGATAACAGTAACAGTATAGGCTAGATAAATAATAGTTACTATTATTGCCATTCATATTATTTGTGCTACAATGATCTACAAAAGAGAATTAGTTTAGTTTTCAAACTAACTATTAATTGTTTTATTTCCTAAAGCCCATATTATTTCCCCTTGGTTTTATACTCAGGCCTATGCATGCCTCGGTGTGCAACAATATAGTTTTCATTAGCAAAGTCACAGTTACTGACTAGTTAAGGAGCAAGAGCCTGTCTGACTTGAAATTTACAAAGAAATCATGTATCCATTGTGCCTTTTTTTTAACTACAAAAGATGTTCATGCTTACTATAAAAGTAAGCATGATTCGGAAGTACTTAAGGTACTGCACTGACTTTCCATCTTCAACCTCCTCTGTTCCCATACCTCCAACCCCTACACACACACACATGCACGCGCGTGCGCACACGCACACACACACACACACACACACACACACACTGAAGATAACCATTTTAATAGTCTAGCTCTTGGATTTCCAGACTGCTCATTTTATTACACCATAACATCTCTCAGCAATTAGAGGTGAGATTGTGGGACATAGTAATAATTGTGCCAAAGAGCTAAGCACGCTATCTTGTATTATACGATTGCAAACCCAACTTCCAAAAGGAAAATTGTTAAAAGTCTAACTCACTGCATTTACTGGTCACTTTCCTAATTTTCCACCTCATTCACTAATCAATTTAAGTAAGTAAAGCCAAAGTGAAACATTTAGTTATGGATCTTGTCTTCATTTCCAAATAAGGCAAGGCAATTTCTTGGCAAACTAATTTAGAAGACATTTATTGAGCACTTGCTGTGTGCTAAGGTTGACACTAAATGCCTTATATTTATTTTTTCACGAGTATTATGTGAAAGGAATTATCTCAATTTGATAATGAGAAAACTAAATTAAATGACTTAGTCCAAAGTGCCTCCACATGTAAGAACACTTATTAATCAGGATTTACACTCAAATCTGTCTGTGTTCATACTACTTAAATAAAATGGCTGCAAAGTATCAGGAAACTGATTCCTGAGATGTCTTTGCAACAAACTTTGTGAATTTAAGGTCATGACCCCAATGTTGTTTACCCATTTTGTGAAACTACTTTTACTTCTAAAAATGCTCTGTCCTATCTTATCTCACTTTTTCTTACTAATGGTATTTGGCTTCATCTTCATATTCTCAAAAGACCTCAAATGTAGACTGAACTACATAGCATGTGATTGTACATGTAATCATTAGAAAACTCAGGAAAAAAAACTGAAATAAAGCTATCACTTTATATGTTTAAACTTGTGCCTTATTACACACCATATTATATGTACCATGTATATGTATACGTGTACATGTACATATATGTATACATGTACATATATATGTACCATGATCTATTTTATGTAACAAAGAACCATCTTAGGAATATTGCTGCGTTGTATTTTCTGTGTGTGTGTGTGTGTGTGTGTGTGTGTGTGTGTTGGGGGTAGATGTATGAATTTGTTACATGTACACTTTTAGTACCAAAACTGTAATGTCATTTGTATTTATTTTTTAATGTGCTATATTGGGATATTAAAACAATAAAATGTTCCCAGGCTTGTCCTGATCTGTGATAAAAACTCAGACTAGGAAATTGTCCCTAACTTCCTGGGCAGGTGTCCTCACCATTATCCTATGTTGATGGTTATGCCATGTATCAACAGCATATTAATTATTTATATTTTCTCAAAGTCTTTGCCATTTCCCACTATGGGTGCCTTAGATTATTGCTTATTTTTTAATAATAAGACTTAAAACCCATGCACCAGGGAGACAAACCAAATGATACTGTCACAAAAGAATAAACCTGAGTATGTATATTACATTTCTCTAGCAAAAAATGTACTAACGATGTTAAAAGAAAAGTAGAATAAATTGCTTTCACGGTTTTTTTAGCTGTAAGACATAGTATGAAATACATTTCAAATGGTAGCCCACAGGACACATATGGTTACATACAACTAAAATAAAAATGTACAAAGCAATACCTACCCTTGCTCTCATGTAATACTCTGATGTTTATATTCTACTCTATCCTATTTTATTCACCTTTACATTAACTGCTTGTCTCAAGCCACCAAACAGGTTTTACAATGGGTTATGATGTACATTTTGAAAAAAAAACCTAAACACTGACTAGGCAATCTCTCTCTTTTGAAAGTCTCCATGATACATAAAATGCATCATTGGGGCATAATCACTCATTTCAAAGTCCCCTGAAATGAACAAAGCTGACGATCACACCTCTTGCCAAAAAATCTCAACTCAACATTTGGTTAAGTTGAGAAGTCTTTCTGGAATATATGCAAATGTGCCAAAATGAGATTTCATAACTCCTAGTTCTGATGAATTCCAAAGAGGTCTTTCATACATAAGGCTACATCATTTAACAATATGTTCTCCTGTTCTTAAAAAATGTGTACCATCCTGCTTCCTCCTATAATTGGCATCTGAAGGACAGAGTGTGGCGTCTGCAATGGAAATGTGAATAAAAACAACCAGATACAGTCTGTACTTATCATCAGACTCACAGAAAGTTCTTCTGTGAGGTCAACTTGTTGCCACAAGCATCCTCCTTAATTTATTTTCTTTTTACTATAATTAATTACTTCCATGGGAACAAAGAAAGGTGTTACTTTCAAAGCTGAATAAAAAGACACAAGAAACACGCTCAAAGATTTTCTCGGTGGGAAAACAAAGAGTTGTCTTGTTTCCTACGGAGGGAAAAAGAGTCAATAAGTGTGCATTCCACTCTTCCTTTAGTCACAACTACCCCAATATAAAGGGAGGAAGTGTGGGTTCACTTAAAAAGAATTGTCCTTGGCTCCAAAGCCTTGCTTTGCCACCAACTAGCTGCAGTATTAGGGGGAAATTACTTCTTTCCATACCTATTCTCTAATCTATGAAATGATGACTTTTTAGAATGTGTTGTGGAATAAGTGAACAAATTAATGAAATATCACAGTATATGTAGTCATGTTTTCAATCACAGAATAGAATCTCAATTAAATGGCATTTGATTGTCAATATTGGGAGTTATCAAAAAGGACAAATAGTCCAACTCCTTCCTTCCCTGAAATAAGGTTTCAGTTCATTTTCCACAGCCCCTCCAAGTGATTATCCATTCCAGGCTGTGCATAGAATTTACAGAAAACTAACCCACAATTTCTTCAGTGAACAGTTGTGTCAATGAATAAACATAACCTTTTTTTTAAATTGAACTGTAATTTGTTACCCTGGTATTTCAGTAATTAGCTCCCTTGTTATGCTCCTGGCCACATAGAGTGAGTACAGTTCCTTTCCACCTGAATTTTCCAAATACTAAAGGTAGCAGTCATGTCCCTGCCATGTCTTATCTTGTGTGTGCTAAATTTGTTCTCTGAAGGCATGGTTTCTTTTTTTTTTTTTAATTTTTTTTATATTTATTTATTTTTGAGAGACAGAGTGAGACAAAGTGAGACTGGGGGAGGGGCAGAGAGAGATGGAGACACAGGATTGGAAACAGGCTCCAGGCTCTGAGCTGTCAGCACAGAGCCTGACGCGGGGCTCGAACCC
This sequence comes from Panthera uncia, assembly GCF_023721935.1. Classification (NCBI taxonomy): domain Eukaryota; kingdom Metazoa; phylum Chordata; class Mammalia; order Carnivora; family Felidae; genus Panthera; species Panthera uncia. Next base: position 68,559,696 of record NC_064808.1, read on the forward strand.
ACAGACTGTGAGATCATGACCTGAGCCGAAGTCAGATGCTCAACTGACTGAGCCACCCAGGCGCCCCTGAAGGCATGGTTTCAAGTCTAACAACCATTTTGACCATTCTCTTTTAAACCGATCATGCCCTAGCTGCATTTATTTTAAATGTGATGCCCAACATTTAACCCGTCCCAGGTGTAGCCTGTGGAAGCAAAAAAGCAAGTCACAGAAAATCAGTCTTGGAAGGTACCTCCAAGAACATACTTTCTAGCCATTCTTCCTAGGACAAATAAAAGAAGGAGCTGAAGTGATTTTCTCAGAGTCACATAGTAAAAACTCTTAGCTCTGATGTCAGTGACACTTCTTTTAGGAAAACTTGTCCTTTTAATTTTATTTTTCCCCACCTCCAAAATAGCATGAATGTAATCTTTAGCTCTCATGTATTCATTTTCAAATTAAGGAAATAATGATGTTATTACCCTTGACCAGATTCACTGAACCTACAAAGTATAACAACTACAAGAGATGAGGAAAATATGATAAATGAGACAGGCAGAAAGAAAACAGAGAAAAGGAGGAAAGGGAAAAGATGCTCTGTTTAGACTTTTCTGAAGTTCTATCCTTGTTTTTTTCTTAAGTACTTACTTCATGTGTACTGGGTAGAGTTTGCTGTGCAGAAGTTGTGTTAATTGGAATAGAAGCACCTCATACCATGTCCTCCCATTCCACAGTTTTCCTCACTCAGTAGCAACCTTTGTTACTCAGAGTCAACTTTATAAATCTAGAAGCTAATAAGGTTCTAATGATTAAGGAATGGTGTCATGTGACTATCTCTAATAAATAGAATGAACATTCTGAATATTCAAACTCTAAAGCTCAGAAAATAATGTTATCTCTTTAGGGTCTGGAATAAGGAAGGTAAAGAAAAAACACACAATGTGTGCAGCTCACATCCACAAAATAGAGAAATGCTAAATATATCTAACAGGCATACACACTAAGAGATGATCTTCCTTGAGGTGCCTGGGTAGCTCAGTTGGTTGAGCGTCTGACTTGATTTTAGCTCAGGTCATGATCCCAGGGTCATGGGATTAAGCCCTGCATCAGGCTCTACATTGAGCATGAAGCCTGCTTAGGATTCCCTCTCTCTCTCCCTCTGCCCCTCTCCCATCAAGTGCATGCTCTTTCCCTCTCTGAGAGAGAGAGAGAGAGAGAGAGAGAGAGAGAGAGAGAGAGAGATGATGATGATGATCTTACTTAAAGAAAGCATCTGATTAGTTGGAACTGCGTATCCCCCCAGATATTTGTGTCTGTGTGTGTTGGGGGATCGGTGCAGTGATAACCTCTGAAAATAAAGTTCCTTCTAACTTAATCATCCTGGGCATGGAGTATTTGGGAGGGAAATTCTGGTATTTTCATCAGTGAATGGACAGTAATAGTGCCTGAGAAGGTGGAAACAGGGATACTATCTCTGTCATGAGGCTTTTATAGGTGAGTCAGAGTCAAACCTGGTCTAAAGTCCAATTTTTCAGATCTAATCTATAAATAGGGAAGATCTTGTCCAAGCCACAGCCAAATATGTCAATGGATTCTATTTTTCCCCTGAGCAAGGCAATAATAACTCCCTCAGAGGCTAGCCACTAATAGTCCATATGCTATTCTATCTGGAACGGAAGGTGAGAAGCATTTCCCAGGGCCACCTGTATTTCTTTCATTACTAACAATGAAGTTTCTGACAGTGATGTATGAATATGAAAAATTACTTATTTACTATTAAAGTTGCCACTGTATTTTCCAGATTAGTGTTCTGTGATCTAATTTAATGAAGAACCCAGCTAGAAGTCTCTGCATCTTCTGTTTTTTTATGTATTATTGTATCAGGGTAACCAATATAATTACCCAAACATTTCATAATCACAAAGATTTATGGGGGTCTAATTTTTCCAGATTTTTTGTGAAGCAAAGGAAAATATTTCAAAGTGACTCAGGCAAAGAAGCACTTCCTGTAATTCACTGTTCAAGAGCAAAGAGATCATGCCATTTCTCAAAGCTAACTTTTACATTAATAAATTCATTTGTAGTACCTACTATGACTTCAGATAGGCATTAAAACTTACAGCAGATTGAGGGGCACCTGGGTGGCTTAGTCGGTTAAGCATCCGACTTCAGCTCAGGTCATGATCTCACAGTTTGGGAGTTTGAGCCCCGCACTGGGCTCTCTGCTGACAGCTCAGAGCCTGGAGCCTGCTTCAGATTCTTTGCCTCTCTCTCTCTCTCTACCCCTCCCACTCCCGTGCTCATGCTCTGTCTCTGTCTCTCTCAAAAGTAAATAAACATAAAAAAAAATTAAAAACATAGCAGACTGGCATCATTCAGAAGAAGAAAAAGGGAATACAGCAATAAAATGGAATAGTAATACAATGGAAATTAAAAAAATAAAAAGAAAGAACTTGAGTAATTATTCCTAACAATGATGTGGAAACTGAATTCTGGTCAGTAATATTGAGTTCCAAAACCCAACTCTGTAACTAATTATGTACCAGTAAGGCCAAATTACCTGTCCTTATTGTCTGTTTTCCCCACAGTAACAGAGGTATTAAATTACTTGCTCACCTAAGACACCTCCAATGTTAACATTTTACAAAGCTAAACAATAGTTTGTGTCTGAATTATTATCATGATCATCTCAAAAATCCATCTCAACTCCCAACATTATTCAACCCCTGGAGAAACAAAATGAAACCCCTTTTAAAAATACCAATAAGGCCCATAATGACATTTCTTGTCTTTTCATACTAAATTGTTGTCTTGATACAATCCCAATTAGTAGAAATAATGTAACAGGAAAATGTAGTCCCATTTTTTAAAAGTTAAACTAAGCATATATAATATGAATCACTTTGAAAATCTTTCAACTAAAGCTTGAGTGTTTTCACATGTTAAAATAATTGATGGAAAACCATATCACAACTTAAAAGTGGTACAACATTGCAATACGTAGGTTAACCTGAAAGACAATGCTCTTAATGATGTCATTTTACCAGTACAACTTATTCGTACATTTTTCCCCAAGAGCATCACTGACATGCTTTTTGGCTAGAACAAATTAGCATTCCTATATCATTAGATAAAAATAATAAATTCAGGAACCAGTGCAAACAAAAAAGGAGCAGAGTGTGAATAGCGTTTTACAATTAATCAAGGGAGGCATCTTGGCACCTCATTTTTAAAAAGAAGCAAAACTGTGAAAAATTATAAGTGCCTGCTATTTTTCTACATGCTATCTATTCATAAATAGTGAGGTACTATTCTAACACAAATTCATCCATTCAGCAAATAGTCTGTGAATACCTATTATATGCTAGGAACTCTGATAGGCCCGTTGGATGTATAGTGGAATTTAAAGTCGGCAAAAACTGTGAAGTATAAAAATCCTATAAGGCATCCATAAAGTACAATATACATGACTTTGTACATAAAATTCAATCTGTAATTGCTTTTATCAATGAAATTGGGCTAGATCCAGGGAAAGCATGTAATAATGGAATGTATGTAAGTGTCTGATTATTTAAAGCATCAAGGCTTTAAGGGAATTATCAAGTCTTTAGCTACAGGAATATGAATGAAAGACTAAATTTTCCTTCTGGCCCACAGCATTTATTTCACATTTGTAGAACAATACATTGTTTTCACATTTAAATATAAAGAATATTAACTCATGTTAATGCATTTATTTTGTTTTGATTTTGAAGTGTAAACATTGTAGTAGTATCCAATTGGGAAGTGGGGCAGTTAAAGTCATGGTGATGAGTTTACTTATACTGTCTTGAAGGTATTCATTATTGCTCATAAATTTACGGTTAGCTGAGTAATGTTTATGGTTTCATCTGGGCTGTATGTGTGACTGCAGTTAACTGTGGGTCAGAAAGGCAACTGTGTTGATCTTCATTGAGTGCTCTCACATAGTTGAGGTTAAGTGGTCTAAGATGGCCTTATCTGGAAAACCTGGGTGCTCTCATCCTTCACATGGTGATGATAGTGTTCTAAGACAGAGTAGAAAGGAAGTCCTCACTTCCACCACATCCTATTAAGCAAAGGAATCACATGGCGGGTGCTACACAGGAGTAGAAGGGAACTATCAAATTACAAAGCAAAGGAAGTCATCAAAGCAGCCAGTCTGTCACTCCTCCAAACAGGCAAGCACCATTGATCCTGTGCCATAATGGGCACATATACCAAGGTTTGTAAGAGTGCTGAAGCAAAGGACCCCTTAAATCTTCTTAGAGCAGAGAGTGTGCTGACTGGATTGACACCTTTGAAAGAAGTTAACATTTTTCCTTCAGAGTCATTGCATGTTCCTTTCCTACACACAGTTGAAGAGCTAGTGTGGTCTGCCTTAATTATTTTTTCTTGTTTTACTTTCATACTATTGACCTGTTGGCCTAGAAGGCCTAGGCACAATGCCTGCATGGTACAACAAGCCACAGTAAATACTCAGTTCTGTAGCCAGAGAAAAACCATAAATCAAGAAAATGGCAAGTGTAAGTGATTAACATTGAAGCTAAAACCCAAATCTCCCTGTGCTCTCTTCTGGAATTCTGTGACAGCAACACTTTCTTGAAGGAACATCTTGTGATCACTGCCAAGAGGACTGAGTAACACAGTACTACCATGCTTAAGTATAAAGTAAATGAGCAATTTGGGGATGGGGGATAGGGGATTTAAATGGGACAGCATCCTTTCATAGACTTCAATGCCTCATGTGAAAGCATTTGGAAAATTCAACAGTCTGGGGTGCCTGGGTGGCTTAGTTGGTTAAGTGGCCAACTTCGGCTTAGGTCATGTTCTCACCGTTCACAAGTTTGAGCCCCATGTCAGGCTCTGTGCTGACAGTTCAGAGCCTGGAACCTGCTTTGGATTCTGTGTTTCCCTCTCTCTCTGCCCCTACCCTGCTTGCACTCTGTGTCTCTCTCTCAAAAATAAATAAATATTTTTTAAAAAGAAAGAAAGTTCAATACTCTTCAAGAAAGAGTAATATCATTTGGTCAAAGGAGGATAGGAAGCGTTTTGAGATACTGGGGCTGAGCAATTTGGGTCTAAAGAGAGTTATCCCAATCCAGCGACAAAAAGAGGCTAAAGGAAGAACTAGTATTACCATTTCATGGTAAATCCCACATTTTCTGAAAGGCTTTCTGAAAGGCCAGGCCCCAGAAAACCAGGAATCATCTTGGGGAGTTTCCACAGTACCCAACAGAGGTGTATCTCACTACACAAGCACTTTTCTGATCCTGGATATGATTTTTTGCCTCATGAAACTTCCTACCACACCACTCTTATACTCACAAATTTTAAGAGATAATCCTACATAACCTCATTATACACAAAGTTGCTTGGGATCAAAACAATATAAATACTTTCTGACTAAACCACATAAATAAATAAGCCAAAATATTTCTTCCAGTCTTTGTTCAGTATCAAAGTTTGTTCTCTCCTGAATCCTTGTGGTATCCAAATACTTTGCCAGTGTTTTGCAATAACATTTCTACTGACCTATTTTTGGCAAAAATAATTAAATTTGCCTGAATTTGGCAATGGAATGTTTAATGGCTTATTTTTTGTCCACAAATAGAATGTTTTCTTTTAATTTTTATGTCACAATAGGTAGTTTATGCTTATAGTACACAGCTTCAAATGTTTGCATGCACAAGTTATACATTCTACCTGATCCCCTAACTCTTCAATTTCCTCCTCAAAAGGAGCAACTGTTACCAGTTTTGTTCTTCTCTGAGAGCAGTTCTTTGAAAATCAAATGGTTTATACAAACTCCATTTTACACAAATAACATGCCACTACACAAAACTGCCCCTTGCCTTTTTCACCTAAAATGATTTTGGAGTTCATTATTATTATTTCATTACCTATAGACTCCCTCATTCAATTTAATAGCTAAGTAATAATACTTAGATGGATGAATCATAATTTATTTTATTAGCTCACTATCAGCGTACATTTGGGTTAAAAAAAGTTGAAAGCTTAAATTAGTAACAGCCAATGGTTATGATCATTAATTTCTCTTAGAACACAATCTTGAATTGGCATGTCCTACATAGAGACCAAGGTTTATTCTTCTGAAGCTGGAGGGAAGCCCCTAATGAAATTTATGACTTCAGGCAAACCAAAACATAACTTTATCCTTGGCGTTTTGTAAATATTTTTTTACTTTCTCACCTTCTCATATTTCCTCATGCCCTTTTCCAGAAATCCAACCCTTCTTAATTTTCACCAATTATCAGTACTCTTCCTGTTAAAACCCAACTGTCAAATTCCTTCTTGAAGATTTCCACCATGGCCCTTATCACCACAGAGAGGAACTTGATTTTTTTTCTGTTTATTTTAGAGACATATTTGTAACTTCTTCTTATCTGAATTATGGTTCTATAAGTATTAATGCATGCCTCATGTCCTTTGCCAGATTGCATACCCATTGAGGGTAGTGATATATAAAATATAGGGCTGTCCTTTACAGGACTATCAGAAGTCCTTACATGTATTTGTGCTTAATAAATACGTGTTGTATAAATATATCCTCAGGTGTTATTCCATTGGAATAACAATTATAGGACCATAAACTACAAGTAACTATGAGTCCTACTCTTAAAATTACTATTAGATATATGTTGGATGGATCATTTAAACTCTTAAAGCATTTGTATTTTAAAATGGGAATAAAATATCAAGATCATCTGTATCACTGGCTTGTTGTGAGAATAAAATGAAATAGTTTTATGTTGAAAAATCTCAGCATTAGGAGAAACTCCAAGGTGTCCTCGTCCAATCACCTATCCATTGCTCAAAATCTCCATATATCAATATCTCGATAAATAAACAATAAATTTACACGTAAAAATTTCCAGAGGCATAAAAATATCTCAGTCCAGTATAGAAGCCCATTTTATGTTTGTGTAGCTCTGACTACTGCTACTGAGTGGGCACACAGTGAAATCTGTATTATGCTACTTCATAATGAATAGTTTGCTACATCTGATTGGTGATTGGTTGCCAACCTCTGAAGCAGGCTCACTCTGGTCATTTAATAAACTGTTCAGTAACTCAATCCACATTTTACAGGATTGGATTCTCTGGACCACACTGATAATGTTGTTGCAAGATTCTTCAATCTTAACTAATCCTCATGATGATTCAATGAACTATAAAAAGTATCCTGTACCTTCTTGCTTTAGTATATGCAATAAGTTGTGCTAGAGTGTTGTGTAACTAGTGAGTTTCACATTGGGTCACTTAACTTCTGTAGTCAAACCAAACCTATCCCAAACAGCCTTGGTCATTAACTAACAAGTAATGTATGTGAAAACATTTTCAAAGTACCATAACCAATAAAAAGGGCTAATGTTATTATTATTATAGAACCTCAGTCATATTTTGCTTTTTCATTTTGCTTTGAGCATAAGAAGCAACAAATTTCAAAGGAAAAGTGATTTTGAATTGTTAAAACTTATACTTTAAGAGTATATTCTACACAAGGATAAAATTAATTCATACATATCATCACTCCAGAGTTAACTATACTCTCTATTGAAAAAATAGTGGTAAGACTAAATTGTTTGGTAATTTTCTGTCACAGTATACCAGAATATGAAATACTATATTTCAAAGCAGACTGTACCTGGCTGCATTGAGCTCCTACCTGAATTTATGTGTACCTCTCCTTATCAAACACAATAAGCAGTTGGAACAACTTTAAATGTGAAAATTATGAGGTTTTCAATGAAGATCTAGAAAACTCAAAAGTCTCTAGCATCATTATAGCAGAAGTATAGATAACGAATACATAATCCAAAAAAGTTTTCCATTTCACCAAATTGTGCCACATAAACACTCATATTTGCTTAAATCTATGCTTCTGTAGGCATCTGTCACTCATCCCCTTCTTATATTACTGCTATAACTGGGCAACTAAAAAGATCCCAAATAATCAGGAATATTTTAGTCTTCCAAAACCTGAATTTTTAACTGAGATCTGTAATAAAACATACATCAATGAATGTAAAGGATGCTTACCTTCTGTGTGCACAGCTGACACATAGGTCCAATTGTACCTCTTCACTATGTCCACCATGGCCCGTGCCTGCTGGGCATCTGAAGGAACAACCCTCATGAAGTACTTGAACAGAGTCTTGTCGCTCAGATCCATGCTTGTTGCCGAGTAAGCAATCTGAGGTATGTTGAAAAGCTGGAGCAAGTTCTGGACCTGAATGGCCACAGAACTGGAGCCAGGCCCAATGACCCCTACAATGGGCTTCTTGGAACGGAAGGAAGAGGAAGACCCATCCACACAGCGCACCAAACCTTCTTCTTCTTCTGAAGAAATGAGGGAGTCCCTGATGAACTCAATGCTCTGCTCTAGGGCCACAGCCGAATGCCAGCAGGAATCCCTTATCTCACAGCCCAGTGTGATGTTGGGCAAGAGTGTGGGGTCTGAGTTGATCCTTTCCAGAGTGTGCAGCATGGCCTCCACTCTCTGAATGCCATACTGTTCACGAACTGCCCCACACTTCCTCTCATGAACTTTGTCCACCGTGGGCTGATGGTGAACAGAAAAGAGAGCTCCAATAATGATGTCACCTGGCATGTGAGCCACCACCCTCCTTTCACTGGACTGTGCACTCCCACGGACATCTTCTTTCAAAAGTAGAACTGACAGGATCAACAGAAGGACCATTTTAGGAAAAGAGTTCAAGCTAATAAAGACAGCATGGTGGGGAAAATTTAGGAGACTTCTGATAGATAGAATCAAACAATGTCCTATGTTGGGTGGCAAACCAAGGAATTAGCCAGTAATTTAGATGTGCTCTCTAAAGGACCACCATGTCCCCACGTACCATTTAGTTAGATGCATCCATGTGATCATGATCTTCAAAACCTGGAAAAAAAATAGCATGTGCATTTAACAATGTAAGTGCAGCTACTTTGAGAAGCTCTAATGGTCTATACTAGTAGACTTTGATGATATAGATTAAGATTATAATCTTTTTGAAAAAAGAATCTAAAAATATTTCAGACTCTCCTTTGTCTATATCTGTTGTAATTTTGTGGTTGGATGAAGCAATCTGATAGAGATTTCACTACACTTATATTATTTCACTTCACTTATATTAATACTACTTCACTTATATTAATGTTTGTTTCATTTGTTCTTCTGGAGTACACGAAAACAAATCTTATGCATGGCAGGCCAAACTATATTCTTATGTGAAGATGAGAGAAAGCATCCTAAAAGCAAAACTATGCCACGAGCAGAAAACTTCAGGGAATATGCACTCCAAAATTATAAACATTAGTTATCTCTGGGTGATTGTATTTTTTGTTTAAAAAAAACTAATTTTGGGCAGTAAGCATGTATTAACTATGAAATTGCAAAAATAAAGTTACTTTAAAGAAAAGCTACATAGTCCCTCTTCAAATGCAGTGTAAGGCAAGTTGAACAATCTCCCCAATAAATAAGTACTGTGTCTCGTTTCCATATAATATAGTACAAAGACATTATGAGGTCAGGTAGGTATTTCCACGCTAAATGAACTATAGGAAAGGAGGGAGAGACTTGGGGTATTACAGAGTAAAATGTTCCCTAAATAGGCAGAAAGACATAGGGAAATGGGTACCAGTTTGTGGAAAAAATAATATTCAGTTCAAATTCTAGTTCTGCTATTAAGAATTATTAATAAACTGTTTAACCTCTCAGTACCAGAGTTTCCTCATCTGAAAAGTCCCATCATATGTACCAGGATACCTTATGGGAATCAACATAAGATATCAACTATGCAAATGTCTTGTATATTGAATAAGACTATATATATATTCAGGACATGACCTTTTCTGTTATTAATTTTCCAAGGGCATTCTGTAGCTAGGTGGTGAGGACAGAAAATTCTCTGGCAACCTACTCAGTCCTCCAGAGTCTTCAAAGTAATTACAGAGTCCTGTAATAAAATTCACAGTAATCAGTCCTCTATCTCTGATCCAGGAAAAAAAAAAATTACATATCATGAAGACCCAAAGGGTTGCAGGGATGCATGTTTGGAATTATCCTTCCAAGTAGAAACTTAGTACAGCTTTGAAAGTAGTCATCTATTTCAGTTTAAACTCCTGGGAAAAAGAGAATTTGTCCCAAGTTGCCTACAGCAAATTCTAGCATAGTTTGTAAAAGGGAACTGACAAATTAGTGATCTGGATTATTGAAAGAATAAGAGACTTATTTTGTATGTTGTCCTCTCTGCCAGCCAAGGATCTCAACTTGCTTTGAACTAATTCCCTAGGGCACCTGGGTGGCTCAGTGGGTTGAGTCTCTAACTCTCAGTTTTGGCTCAGGTTGTGATTTTGTGGTTTGTGCATTTCAGCCTTGCATCGGGCTCTGCACTGATAATGTGGAGCCTGCTTAGGATTTCTCTCTCCCCCTCTCTCTCGTTTCTTATGGCAAAACAGAAAGGTTCCCTTGCATAATGCTAAACATTAAAATTTTTAAAAAATCAAATAACTAGATGTTCCAGAATAACTAGGTACTTAGCAATACTTAGGGCAAAAAATATGTTTTGGTATAGAAGTTGGCACTGTAGACAAGGAGCACAGAATAAATACTGATATCATTTTCTCTTTTGGGAAATTATCCGAATATTCTCAAGCATTCCCTTCACTTGCTTAAACCAAAGACCTAGAGATCGATGCTTATTCTCATAAACATATGAATTCTACTGCAGACAAAAAAAATCTTAGGTAAAAGGAATTACAGTGTTTTACTAAATCCACAATGTTAAGGAACAAACCCAATAACAAAACGAGACTCATTTTTATTACATAAGAGCATCAAAGTGATATGCAAGACTAGAGGTGGGCTATCAAAATGATGAAACTAAAGTAGTCCCATGAATTTTATTTGTTAAAATTATTTTAGATAAGACCTATATATTGAGACATAACATATTTACATATATACATATATACATATATACATATATATGTAAATATATAACACTGAAATAGTCCTTCCTATTATTTAGCTCCCTATAAGTTAAATTAATGATTTAACTCATTCAAGATATATCTACTATTGAGTGGGAAAAACTAATGTAACAAAGAAGCACAATGATGTACATTGATAATTGCCATCATTATCTTTCATTGAACACCCATCATACACCAGACACTTGTTCATTAACTCATTTAACAAATATTTATGTCTCATGCCTATGCTATGATTCTGTCCTGGAAATTAAATACGCAAGAGAGAACAGGTTGTACATGATTCCTATACTCATGGGGCTTCAGATCAGTACTCTAAAAGGTGACTTTAGCTGGAGCCTGGTAAATGCAAAGAACAACAAAATAAAGAATGAAAAGAAGTCATTCATGTGAAAAGTGTGGCTAGAGCATAAAGAATGGGAGCAATAGTGGTACAAGATGAGGCTGCAAACATAAGAAAGGGCCAGACCATGTAGGATCCTGTAGGCTCTTACAAGGAATTTGGATGTTAAGTGCAACAGAATGCATTGAGGAGACGTAAACAAATGAATGGCACAATTCAATCTTAGAAAAGGTTGTTCTAGCTACTTGCTGTTCTGGATAATGTACAGAAGAAATCTGATTAGAAGACATAAATAATCTAAGTAAGGAATTATAGTGGCTTGGCTATTACTGGGGACAGTAGATATGAAAAGAAGTGGACACAATCAGATATATTTTGCAAGCAGAAACAGCTGGACTTACTGATAGACTGGATGTGCATAACAAGGTAGAGAGAAGTTAGGTTTTGAGTCTAAAAATTAGTGTACTTTGGTACCATTAAAAGATATGGGATCTACTGGTACAGAAATGGATGGAGGCAGAGAAAAGCATAGTAATTTTCTTTTGAACACGTTAAAGCTTTTAAAGCACCTACGTACAGGTGACAAACAGGAAAGTGGGTATGTAAGACTGGACCAAAAGGAGTGTTTGGGGTTAGACATAAAAACTGAGGGTAACCAATACATAAAATCTTTGCAATGAATATAGTCACCTGGAGAGCAAGTATAAGTAAAGAAAAGGTGCAGCTGAGAAGTAAGCCCCACAGAGACGTCAGATTGTGGAAAAGCCAGCTAAGGAAACAAAGGCAAATCAGAAAGTAAGGAGAGAAAGTAAGAACATGTGATGTAAGAAAAGCCAGAAGAGGATGTCCTGGGCACTTTATATTTACAGACATTACACAAGGCTTGCAGGTTGCAAACAATAAAAAACATTCTGTCCTCCCCAAGATATTATTTTCAAAATGCACTGAGTATCTGCATGTGGCATGTGTGTGGCAAGAATCCTTGTGACAACCCTGAGACATAAGTATTATTTTGTTATCTCTATTTTACAAATGATGTGGAGGGTTTGATAAGTTGAAAATTATCTGGTCACTCATAGCATAACATATAAAGTTACTGAATCATTGTATTGTATACTTAAAACTAATGTAACATTGTGTGTCAATATACTCACATACATACATACATACATACATACATACGCTAGCCAATCACTTAGAAAGTGATGGAGCTAGAATTTATGCCTATGCCTAGTGACTCCGTCATACACTCTTTTCATTATTCCTTGCTGCCTTACTGTCCCTTCCTTCTACTTCAAAAGTCCATGAAAAACAAGAAGGGCTAGCCAAACACAGTTTGAACATCCCAGGGATATAGAATTTTATAGGAGTTTCCTTGAAAACTAGAGAGTGAAGAAAATTTCAGGAAAAGAGATAATCCAGCACTTAGAATGTCGAAATGTGTATAACTGTCTAGTACAAATGTATTTATATTGCCCTAGTATCCCCCACTAGATTATGGCCTGCTAGATTATAAAGCAATGACTGCTTTGTAATCCTCCCCAGATGTACACAATGGCTATATTTCATCAATATTAGCTATGAAGCTCAGATACCTGAAAAGTACATTTTAAAATAAAGTATGACTTGGAAATTTGACAGAATTGTGCTACAACTTAGCTTATTATAAGGTTAAACAAGCGAGCCCATGTGTTCCCAAAATATAAGAAGTTAATAGAACATAAATTCCAAATAGACTAGTAGGGTATACACTAGCTCTAGCACCATCACTCATCTGTCCAGCACGTGTTTATCAGTACCTGTTCTGTACCAAGCACTCTTCCAGGTCCTGTGGTTTCAGTTATCGACAAAGTAGACATAAATCCATGTCCTCCTAAAGCCTATACTCTAAGGCAGGGGGGGGGGGGGAAGAGGGTTTGTCAGGCAATAACCAAGATAAGGAGGTAAAATATTGTATGTAAACAGTAATAAGGGTTAAAAAGAAACAATACATCAGGGAAGGAAGATAGAAAGTGTTAGAGACATGGGGGAATTTTAATAATGTAGCCAAAGAAGTAGAAACTTTAAAAGTAAAATCTGGGTAAAAACCTAAAAGAAGTAAGGGAATGAGTCATGCAAATATCTAGGGAAAGAACATTCTAGATAAAGTCACAATCAAACCCAAGGCCCCTGAGGCCAACTTCTGCTTAGTACATTGAGGAACAGCAAGAAGGTGAGTATGACTGCAGCGAAGCAAAAATGGGGACAGAGGAAGCAAAGTGGGGAGATAGTATGATCATGTGGATTCTTTTTGGACTTTAGAAGTCTGGGCTTTAACATCATGCAACAATGATTTTCTGGAAGAGTTTTCAATAGAAGACAGACACACAATGACCAACAGTTCAACAAGAAGTAGGGCACAAAGGCAGAACTGAGATGACAATTAGGAAATTACTGTAAAAATCCAGGTGGGACAGATGGCAGTGGCTTGTATCAAGGGGACACGGTGGTATTGGTGGAGAGAACTGGTGGGATTCTGAACATATCTTAAAGACAGAGTGGAAGGTTTGCTGTCAGATCTGACTTGGGATGTGAATGAAAGATCCGAATCAATGAAGAGATGCTTTCAGCCTGAGCAAATAAAAGATGGTGATACATTGACTGAGATAGAAACTGGAGGAGCAGATTTACGTGGGCTTAACAGAAGATACTTTTGATAGATCAATTTTTAGATACCTTTTAGAAATCCAAGGAGAGACATTTAGTAAGCAGCTGGATATAAGAGGCTAAATTTCTGAGTGAGGTCTGCATAGAAGACATAAATAGGGGAGGCGACACTATACAGATATTATTTTTGGTAAATCGTGAAACTAAATGAAATCACCTAGGAAGTGGAAATAGAAAAGAAACTAGTTCTGAGACTGAACCCCAAGGAATTCCAGGGCTTAAATTCCGAGATAAGGAGAAACCAGCAAAGGAGACTAAAAAAATGTTGATATAATTTAAAATATTAACATACAAATATAAAATATTGAGTGCGTATGCATGCACAAAGTCTGGAAACATACACACTGACATTAATAGGATGTTTTCTGGGTGGTGGTAATATGTGTACCTTTTAATTTCTTCTTTGCCTTTATCTGTGTTTTCTAAATTTCTGCATTTACTATGAAAATATATTATTTGTGATATTAGTTTAATGTGGGACTGAGGGATCTACCTTCTAAATTTCTGCCCCAGTGTCCCTTGTGGCTTTATCTCCCTTGAATCTGCCCTTCCTCAGGGGTCTACTAGTCAAGCAAATTTGTGTCTCCTTTACACTGCTTTACCCAATGGTTTTGTTCATGCTGTTTCTGATCCCTGACGTGGTTTTGCTTTGATAGCCTTTATGGCAGAGTTTTTAAGAGCATGGGCTTAGAATCAAGTAGACTTGGGTTTGAATCCTAATATTGCCATTTATTGGATATGTGCCCTTGGTCACTTAGCCTCTCTGAGCCTAACTGGAATGATAATGGTATCACCTCAAAGAGTTTTAATGAGGATTGAATGACATAATATTTTAAAATAGTCACTTTATAAAATCTTCCCAGATCCTTCACCTTGTAGTGTTTGCTCTATTTTCTGAACTCACATGACATTTTTATCAATACTTTCTTGTGTTTATTACTAAGCTAATATTGTAGTTATTTATACATGTTTTATCTTCTAACAAACTTCAGATCCCTTAAAGGTTAAATTTGTTCCATATATAGCACCTGGTATAATCCTTGCACAAAACAGATGTTCAATAAATCCTGCCCAATGAAGAAATAATGTAAAGTGAATTGCCTACACTTGCCTTTCTGGTCAACTACCTGACTGAAGTTCCAAGATATTATCCCTTGCTCCATCCTGGAAAATTGAAAAATAGATAATAAAACTCCCTCCATCCAATGGGTCCAGGCAACAGAGGTCCTCAAAAAGAAAAGCAAGGACTGACAAAGTAACAGGTAGAAACCTTTAATGTTTCCCATGGCTTTTCAACATACTAAGGAAAATAACATCAAAGTAACAGAGAGGGCCCTGTAGATAATTCAATTTAACTGAGACCCATGAAGATTACATGATTTTTGGCAGTCCTGAGACCATACCCCAGCAAAATTCCATCTCAAAACCCGGGTTTAACCACTTTCTACAACTTGGTATCTGCTCTTCCATAATTTTCTAAGCATATACTTTTTGATCATATTTTTTAATTCAAATGGAGTGTTAGTATGAAATCTACACATTTTGCTCTCCTCTGTATAACACATTGCTAATATATTTCCATATTGGTTAATTTTGTTGATGGGAACAACAATAACAATAACTAAAATATGGAGACAGCTTACCACGTGGTAGGCACTACCATGCTTAGCGTTTCACATAAAATATCATTTAATCATCATAAAAAATTATCAGATAAACAATTTTGTGCTTTTACAAATGAGGGATCTGGGGCTCAGGTAGAATGGTTTGGTTAATATTCTAAAGCAAGCAACTATCAGAAGCAAGATTCATATTCAGAACATTGATTTCTTTTTAACAGTCACATAGTATTCAATTATATGTTTATACCAAGTTTTAATTATCCTCTATTATTAGATATTTAGGTTATTTATAGATTTTCCTACTGTTATAAACAGTAATGCATTCTACTTACTTTTGAAAGTATTTGTACAGGACAAATGCATGATGGCGTAAATATTTTCACATATTATATTCTATCAATTTATATTTTAAAAGGTAATAACAACTTCACTCTTAGTCCCTTATCCTTAACCTCATCAATTCTGGGTACCACACAATGAGGATCTGCTCCCTCTTGCTTGTATTCATGTTCACACATGAGGCAATTTCTCCTTGGTTATCTCACCACAAGGAACATTCATTTACTTAACAAGGGTCTGGTAGGGAAAAAAAAAGGACGGAAAATAATACCATATTACTTTTTCAGTTTATAGAGGCTTTCCCCATTATTAATCCCACTTCAACCTACAACAAAATTACTGCCAAGAGAATCTGAGTATCTCATTTCATATAATCAAGAAATAGAGTCTCCAAGAGAATGAATTATTTGCTTTAAATTGTAACCCTGAGGTGGTAGAGGTTACAAGCTGGTAGCAAAAATAGAAAAAATCAGGTTCTCGTTATGGATAATGGGGAGGAATTAACTAATACAATGATTTAAAAGCTTCCATAATGGTATAGATCTACAATCTAATAATATGGAGATTTTTAATTTAATCAAAAACAGTAAATGATAGGAGTTTACATAAATAGTGTAACTGGTATAATAGATTGCTTTAGGGTCTTATTTTCAGAAGCACTAGTCTGCTTTACTCAATAATATATTTCTTGGCTCATAGCATAATAAAACTAAGCACCATCCCATTATAGAAAACAGTAGACATCTATTTAATATGCATAAGTATTTTGCCTCAGGCAATCATACAGTCTCATATTGTATCCTAAATGAACATGAAGAAAAAATATTGGTTGGTAGAATTTGCATAAATGGCAACTTACACTGTAACCAGATTCACAGCTCGCATTGTCTTTTATTTTCAACAATCTTCTCAAACACTGACCATCTTTCTGGCACAGATGTCTCTTATATAACTTAATCCCCACACAAGCAAATCACACAGTTCAGGATATCAACACTAAAATGATTCCTTCTGCCTGAGCAATAGCCTCATCGCAAATAGACAGGGGTGTCAATATTGCATATGCCATGAACGCCTTTGATGTATTTTCCTGAAAACAAGTGCATCCCATAGATAAGAGATACTCTGAGGTATGATACCGAGAGCTTTATAGTCTAGGAAAGCTTCGTTGTTGTAGCTATCTCAAGCACACATCTGTGACCTTGTAAACAAGAAAGTCCAGCACCCTCTCTGTTTAGCCCAGATCTAAAAATATGGCATATTTTAAACAAAAGTCCCTTAAACCAAAAGTGGGCTACAAAATAACACTGTACAAAAATAAAATCTGTAATTTTACGCATTAATTAAAAGGTGCTGGTAGAATAAAGCTCACTAAATCACCGTAAATCATGAAACAACTGGTTTTAGTAGTCCATGAAGACCCAAAACAGCCTTCTACAGCAAAGCAATAAAAATGATGTAATCTACTGTTAACTAGTCTCAATTTAATTATCAAGCAGGGATTCCAAGCATCTTCCCATTTTGCAGCCTTCAGCTGCTTTCTTGTTATTTATGGTACACCTCTATAGACTATAAAGCATTATTGTGCATATTATATTACTTATCATCAGGTGCTTGAAAATGTGCTTTTGCATTTCTAGCTCAATCTCTAGTTACTTATTAATGGCTAATATTTATTGAGTGCCTACTTTGTGCTAAATAATGTGTAAGCATTATTTAAGTCTCAAATTGATTCTGTGAGGTGGGTATGATTACTACCTATATTAAATATCTCTAGAAACTGAGGTTTAGAGGTGAAGAATCTTGCCAGATTCCATATTATACCTATAATAAATGGCAGAGTCAGGATATGAACCCAATGCTTTCTGGCTCCAAAGCCCACACTCAACATAATCAGATGATAATGTCTCCCAAAAGACCAAATGGGTTGGCTGGTTAAACCTTATGCATTGATTGCAAAACATTCTGGAGACTCTGCTTTCCATTAAAAGTTTGTGTAATGTCAACCATCTACATTTGTAAGCCATACAAACCAACTAAATAAATATAGGTAACTCTATTTTCTGGAATCATTTAGATCACAGTTTCCCAACATTTTGGACTAGACAATTTATTGTGGAGGTTTACTGTCCTGTGCATTGTAGGATGTTTAGCAGAATCTCTGGTCCCCAGATGTCAATAGCCAACACACCTCCTCTAGTTGTGACAAATAAAAATGCCCCCAGACACTGTCAAATGTCCCCTGCATGTCACAGTCATCCCCAGTTAAAAGCTGCTGATTTATATCTGGAAGGTCTACAAAAACATCAAAAGGAATACAACTATGAGCTAATCTCTGGATTTGTCAGTCCCACAAAACTTTTTCCTGAAACATCCTAATAATTTAAGAAGAGTAGTTTGGAATAGGCTTGTTTTAGCCCTTCTTTACTTTGTAACTTGTTTCTGGATGTATTATATTGTTTTGATGCTTGCAATTTCAACTTTGAGAAATACAGATTAAACCATGAGAGTGAAGGATGATATTGTCTTAGATTAAATAAGCATGGTTCTGAGTATCCATAAGTTGTAATAAATGAATGTGAGAAGAGCATCCTGCAATATATTTTACCATTTCAAAGTCTACTTTTAATACAAAACACAAAGTTCATTTTAATTTTAACAAGACAAAGAATATTTTATATAGTAATTATATGTTGGTTTTTCAAAATCTCATTTTATTTTTAAAAAAGCAATATATAATTATATTATTTACTTTTCTTCCTGGTATTTAAAGAGTTCTACTACATGATTGTGCATTGAGGAAAATTGACTTTGAAAAAATATTTTTCAATTACTCCTCTGCAAAATATTATGAATGTTAACAGACTACATTATTATTATTATTATTATTATTATTATTATTACAGTGCCCACTAGCACCATCATGATTATTATCTTTTAATTTTCTTCAGAACATTTATGCTCAAAATTTAAGACCAATGGCCTACAGCCAGAAAACTGATCATTAGGGAATTAATCATAGACCAACAGAATCATATCTACATAAGATACATTTTTTTCACATCTAACATATTTCATTTAAATTTTCTAACTAGTTTAACTAAAATAAGAGAAGATATTTGAAACAGCAAACTATGTACCAACCACAGGGGTGCTGGGAAGATTAAATTCAATAACACAGGAAAGCTATAAAACATTTGATATTCAAAGGCCTACATCAGTTTTATGGTCATAACTACCATTTCTACATTGTTCATTGTGGGTCTGGAACTTTACTTATATTTGTACAATTAATTCATCATAATCACTCAGTGAGACTTAGTGTTACAACCTGTTCCCCATTTTTAAAATGACGAAAACAGAGGCAGAGCAATGTTAACTTACTCATTCTAGGTTATGTAGCTATTAAGCCACAAAGCTGGGATTCAAACTCAGGCAATTTTTTTGCAAGGGTCTGCCCTCCCAAGTATACACAACTCACTGGAAACCACACTGAAACAATTCCATGATGTTTAGCCACACCATAAAGTTACCTACATAATGGAAAGAAAGCAATTTTGATTTCCAAATAAATCAGATGTGTGCATTTATTTATTTATTTATTTTTCCCATCCACTTGTTATATGATAGAAGAAACAACAAGAACTCAGTTTTAACAACAGAAAAATAAGAACAAATATTGCCTTGCATAATTATTACAAGGATTAAATAACACACCAATGCTTGGCATGGTGCCTGATATGCTCAATAAAGGGTAATTATTGGAGCAGGGATGAGCCTGCACCAAGACTCCTGCTTGGTTCTCCTTCTGAATAAAGGTACATATAATTCAAAAAAGATTATGACTGGTAAAATCTAGATTTTTTTTCTTCCTCTGTGAATTTAAAGGAAATGAGAGCAAGCCTATGGCATAATGTTTTTTAGAACTAAATTTTCACTGACTAAAATCAAGAAACACCAAGAAGATACTGTGTTTTACAAAGAGTTGAAAATTCAAAATCAAAATTCAAATTTTATTTTCTTGGGTTATATAAGCATATCGTGAACTAAAATATATTTATTTTGATGCTTCAGGACTAGCATTAACATTCCTCTGAATATTAAAAATAACACATATTTCTAAATTGTAGAATGTTCCTGCTTTGTAGCCATACATCTCCAGTATATCCAAACTCCAAACCAATGGATAGCTTTAGCATATCTCAATGGATGTCAAAAGATAGTCTTCACTGTTTTATAAAGTCAATTTATACTCTATCTATTAAAATAACATGGCGAACAGTATAAGAATAGTTGGATTCATCTTTGTCTTCATCCCATGAGGATAGAAAGCCTGAGGGAGAATGGTGTACAAATAAGTACTATATGTTCCATGATTAGTGTCAGTTCATATTTTCTACATGTAATTTTACCTATGGTTTATTGGCATTTAAGTTAGATGTTTATCTAAACTGCTCTGACAATTCCATAAAAGGAAATATAATAAGACTCCTATAAAATCTTCAACGTGTTTTGAATAAAAATGAGAACATTAGAGTTACTAAAATCCTTTAGTCATAAAAGTAATAGATATTTTGTGGTGGTTGGACAGTTTTCACTTTGGCATGTCCATCACATGCACTATGAAGTGATGACAGAGGCCTGTGTCTCCCCGTGGATGCAAAGTGAAGAACTGGACAAGTACTTGGATTATTCAAATGCCACCCCCTCTCCCCGAATAATCTCAGTATGTCCTTTAACAAATGAACATTACACAGTTTGGTTTCTCTTAGAGGATAGCCCACAGCCAAAATATTGTCATGTAATAGCAGATATCTAGGGGATGCAACGAAAATACCTGGATTATACATTTTGTCAAGCAGGGTGTAAAGAACTAGGGACAGCTTTTCTCTTAAAAGAAGCAGTTATGTGGAAAGTGTTCTATCCACATTCTTCTCCTAAGAAATATTAAGGGATCTGTCCGCAGTGCTGAAAAGGTCCCCACTGGAGAAGGCTGAAGATTTCATGGGATGTGCATTAACCTGATGAGTTCAGCAAGCAGTATTTTCAAGTCTCAAACTAAACATCCTTTCAAACTAAAATTGAAATCTATAAAGGACAGAAATGGTCACAACTGGCTCTTCAATGTGTAATTCACAGATATAAGAGATAAATTAAAGGAGAAAATTCCCTGTTCTCTAGAATGGTAATGGGGGGCACAAACCACAATTAACAAGAGGTGGCATACCTGAACATGGCAAAACTCCAAAGAATGCCTAGAATTTTGTATAACTAGGAGTATTCTACAGAAAACCTTCGTTTAGCCCCACTGGGGGGAAGAGGCTGCACAGAGTACAAGGCAATGTTAACTTGGCTGTCTCAAATGGCCAGAGGCCAGCATTAAGAATACAGATTAGCTCTGACCCAGTCTCAAGGGACTCAAAACAATAAAACAATAGGTAGGGAATGAAGAAAGAGGTGGAAGGGAGATGCTGCCTTCCCACTGGTCTGTGTCAATTTCTTAGCAGGAAGTAAAGTGATGGAGCATCTATCTGCCTGGTTACTCAAGCTTACAGTTCAGCTGAGGCAGCACCAAGATTGTGCCTAAATAAGCACAAGTGCTTGTTAACCTCTCCTCAATTTCCCTTCCCCACAGCACCTGCTCCGGAGGGAAATGAGGGCAGTTGGAAATTCCAACACCAGTACCACAAGCCTTCCAGGCAGACTCTTCACCTCTCTTTGTGAGGTCGAAGTCCAGGTTAGGCTCTGATCATCAGCTAGCTCACGGGCCTTACTGGGGTTCTTTCCCCAAGTCACTGTAGCCTGGGTTCCCTCCTCGGCATGCCGCTCGTGCTGCCGCTCCCCGGTAACTAGCAGGCTTTGTGTCCGAAGGGAAAGATGCATCCACAGGAAAGGAAAGAGCGGGAGGGTGCAGACTGGGGTTCAGAAAGCAGCACGCTAGCCTGAGTTGAAAAAGCTGTGCTTTCAGCACCACCCGCTGTCCCCCCTCCTCCTGCAGCAGGCGCCAGGATCGCGGCAGCTTACCGATCTACTAGGAAGCGATTCTCCTTCCTTTCCCTCTCCACCTTTGCTTCTCTCAATCCCGAGCCCTCGGGTGGTTTGGGGCAGCACAGTCTGCATACTAAACACGCGCACCTGGCCTTAGGGAGCGGAAACTCGGATCCAAAGGCATGCAGAATCCCTTTCTCAATCCTTGCAGCCATTCCCTCTTTTACCCCATTGCTCTCGCCCTTTCTCCTAACAGGTTTAACTAAGGCCATCAGCAAATGGAGCGGACTTCAACCTCGAGGTCTGGTCTCCCTGCTCCACGCTCATCCCACTCCCAAACCAAACTGTGAGCTACCCAGCAAGCTGATAGCTCCTACATCTTTCCTGGGCACAGGGACACTTGGGCACACAGACCCTTAGCGAGCTTACCCCCCTGTTGGCCGCACAGCGGGCAGTGAGACGCGGTCTAGCTAGCCCCCCATAAAGTTGGGCTGTGCTGATCAGCGGGGCAGAGCCGGCCTCTCCATTCCCGGGCTCCCCACCAAGATGATCTTAAGCTCATCTCCTGTGCTCAGTGCGCACAGAACAGCAGAGCTGAGGGCGGTGTGTGCAGCAATCTCCCTGCTACTGAGAAAGGGGGGAAGGGGAGAAGGGGAGCTCGCGGAGGAGGGAGGGGTGGTAGTTTGTATTTATAGAGAACAGAGTTCTCAGCGCAACTTTTTGGTGCCACCAAGTGGCACAGTGAGTTCCTTTAGGAACACAGACTTCGGGTCGAATTTGGATGGGTAAACCAGCTCCACAGCCAGATGATCACATGATAAGAGGATCAGGGGTTCAGGGGCACGCCTAGGACTTGTGTTTTCCCATGTGCACCCTCATATACCAGCACGTGTGATGCAGATCCCAGAGATCTAAGAATGAGCTTACACTGAGGGGGAAGAAATACTTGTGCCCTCTTCAGACAAGTGGCAGAGGTGTCAAGGACAATGGGCAGACGCCAGTTGCCTCCTAGGAACCTAAGAACCCTTGTCTCAGGAAGAATATCCATTCCCCTCTCCCTCCTAACCATTCTGCCTGGATTACAGTATTCTCAGATCTGACTTTAAAATCTTCCTGCCATCTGGAGTGCCCAACCTTTAAAATGAGATGCCATTCATTTTCCTTGTGTTAGAATCAATTCCAGATTATTTCCCAAACGCTCAGATTCAAAGAACTTCACAGCTTTGCACCAAACCTCCTTCTTTAATTGCTACCTTAAAAAAGCAAGTGACTTTAGGTTCTATGGATCTGAGTCTCTCCAAACATCACTCAGAACTCTAGGTTCCCTTGGTTATAGGCTAGGTGTCCGATTGTCCTTCTCACCCATCTTGACAGACCTCTCAGCATGCATTACACCAACCGCACAGCCAGAACCCTGCAAATGTCTTCAATACTTTGAGAGAGAATGTCCTGAAGCTTCCTTTATTGGATTTTCTGGGTTCTTTTCCTTGCTTGCATGCAGCCCCGAAAACCCATACAATCACAGACAGACACTACTGCATGGAACTCTAGTGCCCTCAAACACAAAAGAATCTCTCTACATTTTGCATAAATGACACAAATGGAGAAACTGAGCACACAAAGGTTAAGGGACTTTTTCAAGGTCACACATTTTCCTAGAGACCAGCCCAGAGACTACCCAGTTTGGAATTAAATGAATACAGTGATGCCAAACCTGACTCCGAGGCTCCCGCTCCTTCCACCGCCCCATTCACTCATTACTCAACTCCATTTTCTCCCCCCAACAGTCCCCCCCCCACCGCCCCATCCCTCTCTCTGACCCCATCCTTTGCCAAAGTTCCCAAAAGAAATCTAGTGTAAGGATGTTTCCTTATCCCCAGTGGGAGTACAGGAACTTGAGCATATAGGTCCAGAGTTACAGGTGTACCCCCCTAAAATGGCCCCCTGTTCTAGAAAACCTCTCCCTCCTGTAGTGTATTCATGGAAGTGTCATTTTAGAAATGAACACTGGCATTCACACCCCACCAGGTCCGTCTTGTGCTGCCTATTTTCAAGGTAAAGCACCAGCAAATGCTCTTGTTAGCCCCCAAATACTTAATGGTCTCAAAGATAGATAAGCTCCCCCCTCCCCGTGTTATGCACCCTTTTGTGCACATGTATCGGTATGCGAGAGAGAAAGAGAGAGAGAGAGATCCAAACGCCTCCTTTGGCTCAGATCTCTATTTTCTCCTCTGATTTTTTTTAGTTCGTTTTCTATGGAAACGAGCCCACTTAAGTCCCTCACTTATGCAAATAAAAGCAAAATGATCTTCATAAACCTCTCATTGGAGCGAAGCCGCGGTAACCTGGGCTCCTGACTAGAAATTCGTGTCTGATTCACACAGAACACGTCCTTGCAGGGTGACTTTTCTAAACTTGCAGGACCTCGTAGTGTCCCTGGCTCCACGAATTCTCCACCTGCCCACCACCTGCCCTCCCGGGTGTCTTTCGCCCAAGCTCCCGCCCCTCGCCTGAATGCTCTGCGTCCCCGTGCTGGGGGAGGGGCTCCGGCGCTATCCTCCCTCAGTGGTGACTCGCGGCTGAAAGAAAGAAAACGGCGCTCTGCTTACCAGGTGCGCGCCCTGAGCCCGGCGCCCCCAGCCAGCCGCTCCTCGCGGGCTTCCTGCGCTCGCGTGCCGGCCTCGGCCGCAGCTGGAGCGCCAGTGGCGGCGGCGGCGGTGGTAGCGGCGGCGGCAGGCGGAGCGGCCCCGGGGCCCGCGGCGGTGGCGCTCGCTCTCTCGCGCCAGCGCCGGGAGCACGTGCCGCGCTCGGGCGGACGCAGCTGGAAGCGCAGCGCAGGGCCGCTTCCCACTCCTGCAGCGCGCCGCGTGGGGGCGGGGGAGGGGGGCGCCGGAACGCCGGGGCACAGACCGGGTGGGTGACCTGGAGCGTGGAGCCTCGTAGTCTCGGGGTTCAGGCGAGAGGAGCCTCGGGCTCCCTCTGCAGCTCTTCAGCTTCGCTCTGGGAGCCGCGGAAGGAGAAGAGCTGTGCGTGGAGGCGTGGGTGGGGTGTCACTCAGCGAGAAGCCCGGGCAGCAGGTAGATAATAAGCTTCTTTCTGACGGTGGCACTGAAACCCCTGACAGTGTTTGGGAGAAGGGGCGTCACTGCTGGCGGGCACAGAGAGCCAGGAAGTCAGGGAACCCCAAGATGATTCGGAGGTGTGAGTGCTTAGAAAGAACGGTCTCTTTAATGGCATTACTTATTAATAATACCATTTTGCATTTGTCTGCGCGTCTTACAAACTGTTCTTTCCATATCCATTAAAATTTCTTTCTCCGTGGTGGTTAAATATGTTTTACTTACTCAAATGACTTGACTTTCCTTCCCCCACCACCCCCGTAACTACCAAAATGGTAAAAAAAATAAAAAAAATAAATACTGAAGTTATCTTTAAATTCCAAAACAGACTTCATTTCTGCCTCTGAAAAGGAGATTGGTATAAATTAATTGCATGGCTTAATTTAAAGAAAAGAAAGACATTGCAGCAATATTATTAGTAGTCCCATGATACTTCCCCAGCTGGATTTTAGCAGCCAGGTGCTTGCAGCAGTGGGATGGAGGATTAAAAGCTGAGGACACTCAAGTTAAGGGAGCTGGTCCTGAGGAATATATTAGGGATGGAGATTTCCCACCAGACCCTTGAAAACAAAACAAGTTGTTTTTTGATAGCTTCAGGGTTCAACAAGAAAAAGCTGTTATCTACCACACCTTGTTGATCTTTCAACAATGACATCTTTCTTTTCCCCATTTTCATGTGTGCTCTGATGGTGACATTGTTGATTTCTCAGATTCTTTTATTGCAACCCAGGAAGCAAGCTTCAGGACTTTGTAGACAGGCCAGCAAAGCTGTGGTTGATCTTCCTGAGTAAGAAAGATGAGAAAGATGGTCGAGATGAGAAAATACAAAAGTTGTGAGGGTTCTGAGGAAAATAAAGGGGATCTAATGGCTAGCTGATTCTGGAGATGTGATTAGGTTTGATGTACAATATGGTTCTTTAGCCCAATTGTCTGGGGCATTGATGGTAAGGACAAGGTCATAAATCTGATTCTGGCATGGGCCACTAAGCTTTGAGTGAGCAAAGGACACACTAAGTTCCTCATCCTTCGTCATCAGTTGGAACTGGCTCAAAGCACATCAATGAGTGGGCTAAACCTAAGTAAGAAGGGGTTCTCATGGTGGCTACTCTTCAATTTCCTATAGATGTTTCCTGCCCTGCTGTCTCCCAGGATTGTGGAGAGGATGGGATGAGATAGGACATGTCAAAGCATGCCAAAAATGATAAAGCACTCTATGAATGTAATACATAGTTTACCAACACATATCCACTTCCTCTGCAACAAAAGGTAAAATGCAAAGGACATTCACTCATGTTAAACAATAGTGATATTTTCAGCTGAGAAGTAAAAAAAAAAAGTATATATTTGTTTTTTAAAAAAAATTTTTAACGTTTATTCATTTTTGAGAGACAGCAAGCAGGGGAGGAGCAGAGAGGGAGACACAGAGCCTGAAGCAGGCTCTAGGCTCTAAGCTGTCAGCACAGAGCCCGATGCGGCTTGAACTCACAGATCAGACTGCAAGATGATGACCTGAGCCAAAGTCCGATGTCCAAATGACTGAGCTACCCAGGCACCCCCAAAATTATATAATCTTAAATTGCTCAGTGACATTTCACAGTATAGCTTTACCTCATATTGGTAAAGTGTGAATTAGGTAAAATTAAAATTTAAAGGAGAAAAGAAATAGTGTTTTAAGTCCCCCAAACAAGTTTGGATTGTAAAATGTTCAAAGGTATGACTTTTGCCTTAGCATGAGATATTAATAATCAAAATATTGTAATTCTTTATAGAATAGTATACAGGAATGAAAAAAATTATTTATACTTATAATTAAGTGTACAACTTGTAATTATCATTGATTCCTTTCTTTCTCTCACACTTAACAATTTGTCAGCAAATGGCTGTACCTTCAAAATATATGCAGGGGTCCCTGGGTGGCTCAGTCATTAAGCATCTGACTTGGCTCAGGTCATGATCTCACAGTTCACAATTTCGAACCCCACGTTGGGCTCTGTGCTGATAGCTCAGAGCTTGGAGCCTGCTTCAGATTCTGTGTCTCCCTCTCTCTGCCCCTATCCTACTTGTGCTCTGTGTTTCACTCAGAAATAAATAAATATTAAAAAATTAAAAAAATAAAAATATATCCAGAATGCTACCACTATCTAACAATTTTCACAGATACTGTGTTGAATCAAGCCATTGTCATCTTTTACCTGCTTATAGCAATAGCTTCCAAACGGTCTTTCAGCTTCTTCATTTTTTTCTCTATAGGCTACATTCAACACAACATCCAGAGTGTTTTTTTATTTTTGTTTTTTAAAGAAGTTAGCTTAAATCAAAACCCTCCAGTAACTTTCCATTTCACTCAGAGTCAAAACCCAGTTCTTTACCATGACTCTACATAATCTGTCCCCACTCCATTACCTTTCTGACCTCATTTGCTAGTACTCTTCCCTTTTCTTTGCTCATTCTATTCCAGCCACCAGGACTCCCTTGCTATTTCTTAAACATGCCTGGCATGCTCCGATCTAATGGTCTTTGCATTAGCTGTTTATTCTGCTTGGAATACTCTGTTCCCAAGTAGCCATTGGGCTAAATTCTCTCCTTCAAATCTTTGCTAAAATCTCATCCCCAATGATCCCTTCCCAGGCTAACCTATTTAATACTACCAACTATTCTTCCTCATGATCTCAGTGCTCCTGATCCCCTTTACCCAATTCTATTTTCCCCCATAGCTCTTAATACAGTCCAGTATGCTATATCATTTATACATTTGTTGCCATTGCTGTTTATTGTCTGTTTATTCCCTCACTCCCATTAATTGTAAACTCCTCAAGGAACATAATCTTTGTTTTATTGATTTATTCCAAAGATTTGGAAGAAAATTCTAGCACATAGAAGCCACTCAATAAATGTTTGAATGTTTAAATGAATATGCAAATAGAGGTATACATTATACACACCACCCTTCATTTTTCTAGTTGGCATCAGTGATAGTAAGCCATGTGAATGTTTGCAGGAGGTCTGTAAGACTACTGAGTGACAGCACTTGTATCCAACCTGGGCACACTTACCCACCCTTACCCTCTTCTGTTTTTACATTTGTGCTTCTTAGACTTAGCCAGCTTATGTTCTAAACTCTGAAAGGATTATTGTACTCCTAAATGTTTCACAACTATCTGGTTTTCTGAACCCATCAAATAACAGATCATAAGTAACTTTCTAAAATAATTTCTCCAAGTGAATTTATTTTCATTCCATTATTGGTAAGTCATCAAGCATCTTTTTTTTTTTTTTTTTTTGCCTGTTACTATAAAAAGGACTACAAGAGAATGATGAACAAAATATTGGCTTGACTTTAGGAAACCTAATGCTATTAAGTATGTGTGTATAGTCATATATATGCTTACTGATTTACTGATTTGTTCATGCCATTTGTTGTATATTTATTAAACTACCATGAACTAGGCATGGCTAGGTGTTGAGGATGCAAAGGTGAATGAAGTAGAATTAGCTTTGTCCTTAAAAAACTTAAGGCCCAGTAAAGGTTGGGTCACACAAACAAACTAATATGTCTTGCACTTGTGGAAGCGGCAATGAAGAACTGGACAAGTAGGTTATAAAGAATAGTATGGCATGAAAAGGGCCTGGATATCTTTCTATAGAACATTTAAAAAACGTAAAGCATGAAAATATATCTCTGAAATAGTGATGTTGGGTAAAGATCCAAGAGTCAACCATGAAAAGAATGTTGCCTGTGTGTTTGTGTTTGTGTGGGTTAGACATGGTTGACCAGAGGGAGGGAAGACAGGAAGGGGTTTACAGGTATACGGAACAACCACTGGAACTTGTGGGGCAGGAGAACATTTACCATGTTTTAGAAAGTAGAGGACATTGGTGTCAATGAACTAGAGCTTGGAAAACCTTCACTATATCTCAGTTTGCTTAACTGCAAAATGGAGGTCGCTACTTTATCAGATTTTATTTAATAAATTTCAGCTGTCTATTTTCTGAATGTGAACAAAACAATTCTATATAAAAGTCATTGGAAATAGAAAATGAAAGCCACACAGAAAGAGGAGGTGACAAACACTCCAGTAATTTTGACTAGTGCAGGATCTGTGGTCTACCAGAAAATATTTAGTTATGAGTTCACTAGCAAACAAAAAGAAGGGCAAATGTCTTACCTAATATTGTTATCTAATATAAGAAAACGAGTTTGTTCTTTGAAAAAGAATTTTGTTAGTGAATGCTAATATTACATAGCCCCTTGTATAAATTGTCCTTAAAGACTCAATGCCTTCAAGAAGGATTTTACAACGAAAATAAAAAACTTTTTCATATTACATGGTCTTATATAAAACTTCGATCTAGGTCCCAGACAAAATATGGAAATTTAATTCAAAGAAGTTGTAAATCATGGGTCTAGAGTCACTCATATCTCTATCTCCAAGCAGGCCAGATTTAGAATCTGGCCCCAGGAATTTTTTTCATTTGTCTGATATTGGGTGAAAAAAATTTTAAAAAGATCTTTATTTTTCAGAACTTGAGAAATAACAAGCATTTCAGTCAGTGTTTTCCTAGATGAAGTCCTGTCCAACCAGTGCTCTTGGCATTCATGTGGCAAACACAGAGAAACTCATCTCCACTCTGTGATTATTGGCCACACTTAACTCTATCATTGTGATAGGCAAAACACCTTCCTGAAGCCCAGAGTGAATAACCAGATACAAAGAGACTTTGAGCCCCAACCCAAAGGGTGTATCATAGTGCCTCCTGGATTTCAAGCCTAAGAGATTCACACTTTAAAACTGGCTCTGGCTTTTCCTACTATGGGACTGGCCAAGCTACTGAACCTCAAAACCTCATTTCCTTATGTGGAAATGAGAAAATGGAAACTATAATTTAAAAAAAATACCTTGTTTTCTTGGTCATATATAAAGTCACTGTGCAAAACAAAAAGTATTATAGAGATCTCAAGCAAATCATGATTCTTTTTTCTTCACATTACTTTACAATCTGGCTTTATTGGTCCAGTGAAAACCACATGGAAGCAAGATTTTTGAAAATGGTGTTGGATTACTAGGGTCTTAAATAACAAAATAAAATTCCTCTCTGGGTTACCTTTTTATATTGACTAGAAATTTCTTATTTCCCTTCTCTGAAATACAGAAAATAGTGTTTTTCTAGTGGGGTTGGTGCTAGGGTAATATTGGGGTAAGCAATTGTACAGTCCCTGAAACACGGTAAGTACATGGTATCTGGTGGTGATAATGATGTATATGAGGATTAATTTATTATAATTTCGAGTTATTTGCATCCTGTACATTAGAATGGGCAAAGCACTAAACATATAGCTTGGAACTTGAGGTTCACTCTTTTAGACATGTGGAAGTTGGAAAACCACTTTCTAGTCTGGTAGAATTTCTTTGTAAATGTATTTAAGTTGCAGGGCAAGGTCTTGTGGAAACTCCTAGTTAATGTTTTTGGCAAAAGAAATGATTTATTTCAACTACAATAAAAAATATATTAAATATAATGGCAACAGCATCCTGTTTTGCATTTAAATGACCAAGTATAAAGTTACACAGATTTTATCCTTCAAAACAGGATTTGGAATCTTCACTTAATAGAATCCCTTGAAACTGCACCATATACATGAGACAGTTATGTTCTCAGTGGTGTGCATACAACTGTTGCAACTGTTCATAATACACTGAAATATAAGGCGTCCTAACCTTTTAAAATCTAACATTGTATCTCACATTCACCATAGTGATTTAGGAGCTTTCTGTTGTTTTTCAAGGTTTCATTTTCTTATAAGTAGTTTGTTTGAGCAGAAGTCAATAATTTAAAGTTATGTAATAATCAGAGCAATGCCAGAAACTTGAAACTTGATGAACTGATACCTTCTTTTATTTTGCTAAATATTTGGTTTCTACATCTCTTCAAGATTTAGCAGGGATGTTGAGCTATGTTAGGCACATGGATCTACCAAGAACGTTGGCAGATGGCCCAAGAGCCCATGAGCTACAGTTGAAGTAATAAACAGAATTCAATTCTGTTCTTAACTTTCTTATCTGTAAGATGGGGGAAATACTAGTTCCATAAGTTAGTTGTAAAGACTAAATAAGCTATACTTGTAAAGCACAGATCTTGGCACATGGTAAGCATTCAGCACATTGTTAGTTACAAGTATTGTGGATGAGAAGCTGCATATGTACTATCTGAGTAAGAGCACAACTTCTGAAGTCAGTCTGCATGAATTTGACTCTTGGTTGTATTGCTTACTGGTTGTGTAAAGTAATTATTTAAACTTTCTGTGCATTAGTTTCCTCATAGTCAGAGAGGAATGGTAACCACTTCTTAAGATCACTGTTAATATCAAAGGAATTCACTACTGTTAAGTTTTTAGAACAGTGCCTTGCACATAGTGACCATGCAATTTTAGCTATTATTGGCATAATTTAGTGAGCATTTTAATCCATAGTTACTCATTTAGGTTTCCACCTCCTCTGATATAATGCAAATTTGGGGGGTGGGGGCGGGGAGTAGGCATCATATTTTACAAATTCCCCATACTCAGTATTGTGCTTAGCATGCAGTGGTTAGCAAACATATTTAATGAATGAATTAATGAATATATTCTATCAATCCATCCAGATTCTCATAAGCTAGATTCTAAAGCAGCCTAAAATAAGTTCAGATCCACAAACTTTCTAGTTTAGGAGTTCTGAATGTGGACTACACATTAGAATTACTTAGGAAAGTTTTAAAACCACTGATTTTATTAGTATCATGTGGGGATCCAGGGAATTTGTTTTTTTTTAAAGACCTTCACAGATGATTATAATGTGCAGCCAATATTCAGAACAACTGCCTGATCTATTTAAACCATTTGTGTTCATTTTAAATTAATATGGCATAAATTATATCATAAGTAAGAGTAATAAGAGTGTAGATACCATATTTTAAGCAAAGTATAATTTGATCACAGAAAAATAAGTTCTGTGAAATTAATGGCCTGTTAGCTCCCACTGAGTATGGGAATCTTTTAAAATAGGCTCCCACAGGGGTGCCTGGGTGGCTCAGTTGGTTGAGCATCCGACTTCGGCTCAGGTCATGATCTCACAGTTTGTGGGTTCAAGCCCCCGCATCAGGCTCTGTGCTGACTGCTTGCTCAGAGCCTGGAGCCTGCTTTAGATTCTGTCTCCTTCTCTCTCTGCCCCTCCCCCACTCACACTTTGTCTCACTCTGTTTCTCAAAAATAAATAAAATGTAAAAAAAAAAAATTTAAATAGGCTCCCACATTTCACATTTCTAAATACTTTAAAGGTATACTTTATATCAGAAACACACATATCATCTCCAAATATTCTTCATACCAATTGTAGGAGGTAGATGGTAAAGCCAGAGAGGTGCAGTAACTTCCCCTAATCACACAAGTTTAAAATAGCAACTTGAAAAAGTAAAATAACATGCTGAAATCCAACACTTGTGCTATTTCCAGTATCTTATACTGCCTTTTATCCGTGCAAACACTCCTACTCTTTGACATATAAATAGTGTAAATTGTGAATATTGACATACTTGATTCATGTATTCTAGAACAAAATGTTTTTATTATAAAATCTCAAATAGGTATCACTCAATTTCTAAGAAAATAGAAGAAAGCAAAATAAAAGCATATTAGTGATTCATTTTATGAAAATATCTTCAGGAATAACTGTGTTCAAAATATTACAAGATCAATGATTCAATGTTCTGTGTAAAAAAAAAAGAAAGAAAAATAATTTTATTGTCCAGTAACTTTTGTTTGTTTGCATTTTTATTTTCAACTTTTTAAAATGATATATATGTGTTTATGGGTGTGTGTGTATGGATGTGTTTTAATGTATCTATAGACTTTTGAGCAAATATTAATTGAGTGGCTATTACATGTCAACATTTGCACTGAGTACAAAGGTTACAAAGTACAACAACCTCCAGGTCTGAAAGTCTAGTTGCATTTATATTATACATGAATATAAATTGTATTCTGATTGTCTTAATTGAAATTTCTCTAAACAGTTTCCTGTATTTGTAATTATACTGACTGATGATTATTTTTCACTACCTTCTATTCATATTTATATATAATTACATAAGGAAAGCCTCGAGAAAGGGTCAAAACTTTAGAAAAACTACGAGTTCACTCTTAACTAGCTAGAATATTCACTTAGAATATTTAAGTGATCAATTTTTCAATTATTGGTCTCATTTTAGATTTTAATGTTGCATCATTTTTCCTACTTCTAAGTACTATTATAAGCCAAGGGGTTTTGTCCTACCTTTTTTTTTTTTTTT
>NC_064808.1:68603153-68653657 GCF_023721935.1 Panthera uncia
ATATATACAGTGACTTGTTTATTCCTAATATTGGTAATTTGTATTTTTTCAATCTTGTCTAGTGATTTATCAGTTTTAATAATCTTTTCAAAGAACTAAGTTTTGGTTTCATTAAACTTTCTCTATTTTTTTTTCATATTTCTATTTCATTGATTTTTACTTCATTTACACTTATTATTTCCCTCTCTCCAGTTGTTTCATGCTTAATTTGGTTTTCTTTTAATAGCTTCTTAAGTTGGAGTCTTAAAACATAAATTTCAGGCTTTTTACTGGTGTTTTCAGTTCCATTAATTACACTTTAGGCTGCACCTAACAAATTCTGATATATTGTACTGTCATTTTGACTTGTTTTAAAATGCTTTCTAATTTCCTTTGAGCTTTATTCTTTATTTATATGTTATTTAGAAATGTGTTCTCTAATTTTTGAATACTTGGAAATTTACCCTTTTTTTCAGTTTAATTCCATTATGGTTTACATACATACTCTTATGATTTCAATCCTTTTAAATTTGTTGAGACTTTTTTTAGGTTCAGAATATGATCTATCTTGATGTGTTCTGTACACAGTTGAAAAATTGTGTTTTATGTTTTGTTGTTTGTAGAGTACCATAAAAACAATTAGGCCAAGTTGGTTGATAGCACAGTGCTGGTCTTACAAATTTTTGTCACTGGTTTTATCCATTATTATTAGATAAGCAAAGAATTCTAAAACTATAATTGTGGATTTGTCTAGTTCCCCTTTTGGCTTTATTATTAGGTTTTTTGCTTTTTGCATTTTGAATCTCTGTATATGCATACCCGTTTCAGATCATTATATATTCTTCTTGAATTGACCCTTTATACATCATGCCCATCTTTGTCACTTATTGTGAAGTCAATTAGCTTCAAGTTTGGATAATATTTTCCTTGTATATCATAGGAAATTGAACCCATCAATATATTAAAAAGTATAACACATTATGATAAGTAGCTTTCATCTCATAAATGAAACATTATGTCAACATTGGAAAATAATTGAATTCAGTATATGAACAAAATATGAAAAGAGGAAAACTTGGTAATGATTTCAATTGATGTATAAAAATATTTGACAAAAATTAAACATTTACTTGTAATAAAAACTCTCAGTACAGTATAAATAAAGGAATTCTCTCAACCTGATAAAGAGCATCTATGAAAGACTTTCCCCTAAGAGCAAAGGATTAAATGCTTTCTCCCTTATAAATCAAGGGCTAATAAAAGTGTCTTCTGTTACTAAATCTATTGGATATTTTACCGGAGGTAGATCTTAACTAAAGCAATATGACAAGATAAAAACAAGCAATGAATATGAATTGAAAAGGAAGAAATTAGTATTTATAGATGACAGTATAGTCTACATGGGAAGATGACCAAAAATATACCAAAAATAAAAAAATGCCTCCAGTACTAATAAGTAAGTTTAACAAAATTATAGGACATAATTAAATATATATAATTTAGTTGTATTTTATATAGAAGCCAGGAGCTATTGAGGTAAGGCAAAAGAGTCACCTAGGATACAAGATTTAAGGATACACTCATTTTTAGGATTGTGGGACTAGCAATAAACAATATGAAATTCAAATAAGACAATAATATGTACAATAGCACCAAAGTCTGAAATACTCAGCGATAAATCTAATAATGTGTGTAAGATTTGTATGCTGAAAATTGCAAATATTGCCAAGAGAAATTAATAGAGATTCAAGCTGATGAACAGATAAACAGTGTTTATTGATTAGAAGACCCAAATTCTTCTCAGATTGATCTACAGATTAAATTCAAGCTACGTCAATCTGTTGGCAAGCTTTTTAACTTTTAGTAAAAATTTATAAGCTTAATCTAAAATTTGGAGAGTAAAAGAACTGGAGTAGGCAGAAGATTCACAATAAGAAAACAAAGTTGGAGGATTGAGACTCACTATCTTATTTCAATGTTTAGTGTAAAGCTATGGTAATCAAGACACGAAAGGTGACATAAAGCATGATTCCATTTACATAAGCTCTGGAAAAGGCAAAACTGTAAGGATAGAATCAGATCATCTTTTGATAAGAGCTAGTGTTGGGGGAATGGAATAATTGCAAAATGACACCAGGGAATGTTTTGGATGATGACAAAGATTCTCTAACATGATTGTGGAAGGGTTATATAACTATATATAGTTGGCCATATTAAGAATGTACTATGTGACAATCACTGTGAATACTACATAACCTAAGATCAGTACAAGAACTATGGACTGCAGATTCAGTAAGTATTTGAGTAATCCTTCCTGCCAGTGTAACACAGGGACTTACTTGGTGGGTGATTCTCATTTTGTTCATCTGTAAGATAATGATGGCAATATTTACCTCTGTGTAAAGCTCTCTTGTCACAATGCCTGCCACATGCATGTGATAATATATATTTTTAAATTTCCCTTCACTGCCTTTCCTTTTATGCCAGTATTTCTCATAGTCTAACTTTTGAGCTCTGGCATCAGAGTCACTTGTATATTAAAATTTAATCTTTGAGAATAAGATTGCAGAAAGTACATTTTAACAAGTGCTGAAATTGAGCAGGCAATGATGCTCTAACACTGTCAGGCTTCACTTGTTCCCAGCCTCTGCAACCCTTCTTTTCCACAGGCAAAATCCCCACCCTCAGGATCTTCCTCAATCTCTAAGAATGATTTTAATCTTGAATCATAAATGATTCATTTGTTTTCTCAAAGTGCCATCCGAAGACTTCATGTATCAGAATGTCCTGAGGATGATTGTTAAAAATCCAGATTTTTGAACTCCAATCCATATGCACTAAATTATAATTTCTAGGGGTGGGGATTCAGGAATCTGCATTTAAACAAACTTCCCTTCCCAGGTAATTCTTGTTTTGTTGTTTTTTTTTTTTGAGAGAGAGAGAGAGAGAGAGAGAGAGAGAAAGATGGAGAAAATCTCACGAGGAGCAGAGAAAGAAAAGTGGGGCTCACCCAAAGTGGGGCTCAATTTTATCAGAAGTGGAGCTCAAGCTCACCTGATGCTGGCTGGACTGGAACTCACAAACCATGAAATCATGACCTGAGTTAAAGTCAGATGCTTAACTAAGCCACCCAGGTGCCCCCAGGTGATTCTTATAAACTGTAACATTTAAGAACTCTAGCCAAACCCATCAATCACACTTACCCAAAGTGTGACTAATGTTGGGTTCCGTTTCGGTAACTCTATTCATATCTACTGTCCTGTGCCTGGGTCTCTAAGTGGCAGGAATGGAGGACTTCACTATATTTGTACTGGGCAGATTCTGGCCCCAACCTATGCCCTACTGACCAGATTCTGATTCCTACTTATGTTTCTTTATTCTACAGGTGTTGTTTACTGAGCAATTAGTAGGTATCAAGCTCTAACCTTTGTTTTGGGGATATAGTAGTGACCAAAAAAAAAAAAAAAGAAAAGAAAAAAAAAATAAATGTTTTCCTGAAGATTAGTTTCTAATGTGTATATATACAATTAATAAAATTAAACAGGTAAGTATAGTCTTTTAGGTGATTAAACATTATTATGGAGAAAAATGAAATGGGGATGAAAATAGAAGTGTGAAGATTATGATTTTAAATAGGATGATCAGGAGTGGATGATAAAAAAGGTGCTGATCTACTTGCTTCCTGTGCTTCTTAATGTGGACTAATGAAAACTAATCTTTTCATTACTAATGTCATGCTTACCCTCTTTTAGGAAGCATGTCAATAATTTCATGGGTCACTGGCCTGTTACAGGTTGCTTGGCTGGCCCACCGTCTAAAGTCTCTTACCATAGCCTTCAGATGCCAAATTATGGGACAGGACTTGGTTACCTAGAGTGTGGAGCTGGTTCTGGCTATAACATCTGTCTCAAGTCATTCTTCCTAATTTAACCATTACCAACCACACCTAGAGATGGTAGATTCATCTGGATTTGAAGATCTAATTGCAGTAATAGACTCCCACCAGAAGAGGGTAGCAGAGGGTTGCAGAGTAATAGCAGCTGCGGGCCTAGGTCTTCCCCCATAGAGTCTAAGTTCAGAGCATTAATGTAGTCAAAGTCAAGAGGGGAGTTCACTGGGCAAAGCACTGGCCTCAGAAAGATATCATTTGCAAGAGCTGGGACTAGGCTAGAATTACACATGCCCTGGAAGAAAAGGAAAGCAAAGTGATACCAGAGTGACAATTCTAGAGCACTTTTCTGATAAGGTCTCTTACCTGCTAACAAACCTTTGATTTCTTGCTAGATAAAATAGATGCCATGACATCTTCAGCAGTCTTCTACTGTTGTGACCCCTATTTATTCAGCTTCCTCTCCTGCCACTCTTACATACTCCACTCCTGTTAAGTTCTACCCCATTAAGAACACAATGGCCTCTTAGCATGCTATGAGATCTCAAGACTCAAAACTTTCTTTTCCTTTTTCTCTGTGGTGAACATTTACTTATGTTGAGTTCTTTGCTTAAGCTGATCATATGAAGAATTAAAACTGAAGTCTCAGAGAAGTCTCTTATTTGAGAATAACATAAAGGGAACAAGACCACCTGTGGGGTCCTTGTCTGCAACTCCAGCAACTAGCACGGTGCTGTACATTAAAGACACTCAATATTTTTTTATTGCAAGAATTCAACATTTTATTACATAAGGCAGTTAATCGGGATGGTGATTTTACAGCCCTTTTTTCTTAAGGGGTCAGCAGTATGATGTATGTCATTTCTACCTTATGCTCTGCAGAAACCAGATATAATGGCTCCTCGGTCAATAGTACCAAGCGGAAAGCCTGTCACCTACTGATGTCTTTGGGTAGCAAGCTGACAGTGACGTCTAACTGATGAAGCTAAAAAGACATCACAGGAAGGCCGAATGTTCTTAAAGCGATCATCTCCATGAGCATTGGTCCAAACAAGGCCAAAGGTCAATACTGTTCCCTGTGCCGCCAATAGCCGGGACAATGCCACCTGTCAGCTGCAGATTTACCAACATCTTTCTCCGGACATGAATTAACAGACAATATTCTTGATTCCTAGAGCCAAATATATGAGAAAAGAAAAGGAATGGGATTCACTGAGCAGTCCTTTTCAACAATGCTGTGAGAAAAAAAAAATATTCAAAAGCATTGTTTTTCTTAGCTTTTATAACAGCTCTGTCAAAAGCTATTATTATTTGCCTCATTTTTAGGAGGCAGTGAAAT
The DNA here is from genome assembly GCF_023721935.1 of Panthera uncia. Classification (NCBI taxonomy): domain Eukaryota; kingdom Metazoa; phylum Chordata; class Mammalia; order Carnivora; family Felidae; genus Panthera; species Panthera uncia. Next base: position 68,608,361 of record NC_064808.1, read on the forward strand.
AAATTGAGGTAAAAGGACTTGTTCAAGGTCACCCACTAGTTTTATTGACATTAGAGTCCATGTTTTTTGTATTCTACCATGTTTTACCAATTCAATTCAACGTAACCTATGTATCATGTTTTATAATTTATAAAACATGCTAATATTGATTTTCTAATTTATCCAGCACAAGCACCATATTGGACAGGGAAAATATTAGTTCTCTTTTTGGATAGGTAAGAATAATAAGACCAGAATGAGGATACATGAATTTTTGACTCAAAAGTACTCAAAATACTGAAAAAAAATTCAAAACTAAGCTTTGTCTTTTTTTTTTTTTTTGAGAGAGAGAGAGAGAAAGAGAGAACAAATGGGGGAGGGCAGAGGAAGAGGGAGAATGAGTGTTAAGAAGGCTCCATGCCCAGAGCAGATCATGATCTGCAATCATGATCTGCGATCTCACCACCGCGAGATCATGACCTGAAATGAAATCAAAGGTCAGACACTTAACTGACTGAGCCACCTAGGCACCCTAAACATTGGCGTTTTAAACACAAAATAATAATGGCCCTTGTGGCTTTCTAACATGCATATGGGCTGGGAGGGAGGGGGCAGGTAGAAGTGGCATAATTATTATTAGATAAGGAGGAGAGAGAATGTAGGTGGGGTCAATCCAGTTGTTTGGCAGAGTACTTTAAGGAGATTTCTATGTTGTGGCTATAGAAAACTGAAATTTAGGGCTGAATTTGGCAATAGGGTCTAGTAAGAACTAAACTTCTTATATGAGAAAATTAGGAGGATGTGCTTTGTATTGCTTAAATTATCACTAAACAGCAATAAAAGGAAAATCCTGAAATTAATACCAAAGAACAATATGAAATCAGACATGCAGAGTGAAACATGACCATGAGAATAAACCTCCTTCAGAATTTCAGAAACATTGGACTTGAAATTTGGTCTGTAACAGAGGGCTTCAAGCTAATCCAATCCAGGTATTAAGAAGGAGAGCCAAACTGGTGTCTATATTATACTTGTAACTCACACTATGACCAGCCAGTGTTTATTGAGCAATTACTATATGCCAGCCTTGTTTAAAGCATTCCCCATACATAGTTGTATCTAATTCTCCCAACTCTATTAAATGAATGTAATGATCATCAACATTTTACAGATGAACAATGAGGCTTAGAGGTATTATGTAATTTTTCTGAAAATCTCACCGGAGATAAGATCAGGATGAATCAGACAGGTCTATTTGATCCCAGTGCCTATGGCCTTAAAACTATTCTACTACATAACTTCAAGAAACTGCAAATTATAATCACAGCAGAAACTTCTTATCTCTAAATTATTCATTAATTTAGATTCAACTCTGTCACATAGAGTTAACAAGATTTCTAAGAAATATGCTAATAGAGCCATTACTTAGGATGCTTCCTTATTATCACCATTTAAAATATAATCAAAATGAGCTTTTCTAATGAAACTCTCTCACAGTTTGCAAACTTCTCCTTATTATATCCAGGAAATAAATGTATATGTCAAGGAAAAGCTTTGGTTCCTATCTGTTAGAAACTTTAACCTCTAAGAATAAATTAGTATGACAGAATTGTTTAACAAAAAAACTCTCAGGTCTTTTGCATTTATATCATGGAGGTGTGATGCAGCTTTAAATATGTGAAGGGACAGTTATAAGAGATAGGGAGAAGTGTTATACTTAAAGGTAGCTTGGAAATATTCAATTCAATCAACATGTTCTCTGAGCTGGGCTTACTGACTGGGAAGTAGGACTGGGGGGTAAGAGAAATAAATTGGATTAATAGAAGATTTGGGCCCTATACAGGAGGAACTTACATTTCAAGTAAGAATAGTAGGTCATTACATATTAAAAAAACTGGGGAGTTTTTCAAGAAACTCTACTAGGAAATGGTAATATGATGCTAGAATACATAAATCACTACCAATGATGAGTGAGTTCCATTGCCAGGCCCCAAGGAAGAAAATTTCTATACATGATTGTGTTCATTTTTTTAATTATTTTTAATCTTTATTTATTTATGAGAGAGAGAAAGAGACAGTGTGAGTCGGGGGAGGAATAGAGAGAGAGAGGGAGACACAGAATCCAAAGCAAGCTCCAGGCTCTGAGCTGTCAGCACAGAGACTGACGCAAAACTCAAACTCACGAACCCGTGAGATCGTGACCTGAGCCGAAGTCGGACACTTAACCAACTGAGCCACCCAGTGACCCCAACTGTGTTCATTTTTCACAAGAGTTTTATAGAGTCTGTTATTTACTTCCATTTTACCAAGGAAACAGAGATTCTCCTGGGCATGGAGATATGGGGAATGGAAGGTACAGACTTGCAGTCTGAGTTCAGGAGGCTGCCGTCCTCTTCCCTACTCCCAATCTGGAATGTAGCAAGCCTTTGAGCTATTATCTTCTGAAACAAATATGGGACTACTTGCACCTATCCAAATCATCATGCCATGTAATGCCTGCTACAAAGCCATCCTGAAAGGGTTTTGTTGGGTGGCTAATAGATCAGCCAGGAGTATTTTTGGATACAAGTAAATAAAACTTGATTAACAGTGACTTAAAATTCATGAATTATGACTCTCCTATAATAGCAGTCTTGCAATAAGATGCTGCTTGTATGGTTCAAAGGCTCAGTGAAAACAGATGAACATCTCTATCACTGTATTTTTCTTTTGGCCTTTTCTCATGACCATGTGGATGTTGCCCTAACATCAGGCATCACGTTGCCATTCATGGCAGAGTATAAAGCAATAAAGAGATAAATTCATCTTTGTGGGTCTCCAGGTAGCTATAAGAGTAGTAATAATAACTATAATAGAAGCAATAATACCTTCAATGTATTTGTTGCCACATATGTGCCAGGTTGTATACTATTTTTCCATGGATGGTCTTACATAATCCTTATGACAACCCTAGGCACCATTATTATCTTCATTTTATGTATGACAAAATTGTGACTCAGAAAGGTAATACCATATATTCAAGGTCATATAATTGTAAGATGGAAAAGCAGGACTCCAGATGTTCTTTCTGGCTCTGACTGATGCTCTTAATCCTGCACTACTCTGATGCTTATAGTCAATGAATGAGTGATTGAATATACGTGTGTGTGTCTACACTTCTAAACCTCTCTGAGATGCCATTCTCTATCATACCTTTTATTATCCACAATTCCTCCCAATTCCTGTTTCCTTCTTCCGTTTATATTTATTTGTTACATCTCTTATACCATCTCATCTATCTTTCTCTCAAAGTCATTGTCCACATTTCCTTATTTCTTGTATTCAAGTGTAAGAACCTAATGGGTGGGGTCCATGTCTGTTATTAAACTCAAGCTTAATGGGAAGGTGTTTAGAAAATGCATGTTGAGAAGTCACCTGAGGCCCTGCCCCTGGCCCATGCTATTTAATGAATCATATGGAATCTGGGATTCAATTTTAGTTAAGTCTGATTGCTTGGCCACTCTTTGGCCACTGCCAGATATGCCAATTGTGAAACATAATTTATGTCTCTGGAAATATTAATAGGGACACAAAGTCTTTATAACTGTTATACTCAACTAGTTCTACCAATAATCTCCAGAATAGAAAACACAGCTCTCCCCCAATCCTACCCCACAGGAATAAAAGTCCAGTTCTATTCCATAATAAATCAAGTAGCTTGCCTTTGTGATATGTGGAATATTTGTAATTTTTAAAGTGCTAATATTTTAGAAATAGTATAATAATAACTCTCACTACCTAGTTGCATATTACATCTTTTTATTCTAGAACTTCAAGTTATTAAGCTTTTATTGTATATTTCATATTCATCAGTTATCTTTAGAGTGTTGTCTCAGCTGTCCATTTTTCCTTAACCAGGAAGTACTTAATAATAGCTATTCTCTGCACAGCACTATATGAAGCACTGAGAATATAGAGATGTTGTAGTATAATAGATATTAGGAAGAATTATAGTCAAGGTACATTAACAGACAAAGTGATGAACCAATTTTCTTGAAAGCATTATAGAAAGCATTATGGAAGGGGGAATACTGGAACAAGGTCTTGAAGGATGAGAAGTTTATCAGCTGGACAAGAAGATATTAGGGTAAAGGAAAAATCAGATACAAATGTATCTAAAAATAAGACACTGGGGAATTATAAGTAATTCTATGTGGGTAAAATATGAATGGCAACATGAAAGTGATAGAAGCAATGTTGACATGTGGGCAGTAACAGTACATCTAACTCAAGTAGTTAACATGCCTATAGTCCTTCTGCAGCCAAAAACTCAGTGCAAGTCATTTAGCAAATACAAATATCTAGATGCAACTGTTGTTCAGTGATTATGACAGATTCTACCCTCTCCCACTTTATTTTTTATTTGTTGGCACAATAAGACAGGGTGATTCTCAGACCAGCTATACTGCATACCATTACTTTGCATATGGGGTATATTAATTACTTATTTTTGGCTAACAAAGTACTTCCAAACTTATCAGCATAAGTCAACCTTTTTTAGTTGGATGGTTTGGACTCAGGGTCTGTCATGAGGCTTCAGCCAAGCTGTATAGTGGGGCTGCAATCATCTGGAGGGGTGCTCATGACATGGAAGATGTCTTTTCCTATATGGAAAGAGGAAGAAAGAGAGAGAAAGAGAAAGACAAAGAGTGAGAGTGAGAGTAAGCGAGAGAGCAAGTGAGAGAGAGAGAGAGAGAGAGAGAAAGAGAGAAAGAAAATTTCCAGTACACTTTATGACCTATAGTTTCCAAAGCCTCACAATTTATTCTGTTTTATTTTATTGAACACACAGAGAACCACTGCATAATGTGGGAAGGGAATATATAAAGACATGAGTACTAGGAGGTGGTGATCAGTAGAGGCTATCCTACAAGCTGGTTACCACAATCTGCTCTCTGGATCTAATGATTCATATCCCTACTATATGTGAATATACAATATATACTCAAGGCCCCCAAAGCCTCATCCACTATAGCATCTGCCTGAAGTCCAGAATCTTATCATCTAACAAAAGCCCAGTTGCCAATAAAGATCCTTGGATATAGTTTCATATGTTAAAATCCTCAAATTATAGTTCCTTTCTATTTGCAGTCTTATGACCTAGAGAAACCAGTCACCTGCCCCTCATACACCTAACAGAAGCATTGACCAACTTCTATATACACTTGCATTCTTTTTCAAAAAAAGAAATGAGTGACACACAGCAGTTATGTTTCCTAGAAGTTCTGAGGTCGAGCTTGAAAAATGTTGAAAGTTCTTTGTTACAGCTTAGCCCTACTCCTGTCCAGGAGTTATTCTCCAAAGCTCTTGGCTTTATCGCCTGGGCTCTTATTTGCATGGAGCCATTCTTCCTCTTAACTGCAGGTGAGTAGTCTTCTGAGCCTATTTCCTGTTAGTTGAAGTTTGGGGGTCCAGAGGCCTTTCATTGTGTACTCTGTCCCTTTTGCTCCAAGCTGGCATTGTTTCTACTGACATAATCCTCTTAAAAACTTTGTGAATCTTCTTGGGGTTCACTCTCTTGGACATGACCCCAAATCCCAAATCCCATTGCAGTAAGACATCTGAACTGTAGGTCTCTGTGGGTAATGCTGAGGGATAATGCCCTCAAATTTTCTAGAAGCCCAATTTTTCTGGAAGGCCTTCTGCTTGACTGAAAGGTACATGGAAACACCGCCTTCAATCTACCAAAGAGCTATCAAAGCATTTTTCAGTTATAGTATTTCCTGCATCTGGAACTGGTTTCCAGGTCCCTGGATTTGCTCTTTGCTCAGAAACCATTTCTTTTCTTTCGCATCCCTCGCTATCTTCAGAGGCCTAAAAATTTCAAAACAATCAAATCCTAATTCTTCATTCCCTTCCTTTTATTTACCACTCTTTGTTCTCATTTACTATAGCAGCAGAGAGAAAAAAAAGGAGACACTGGTAACATTTTCCCCAGAAAACTCCCTCGCTGTATTGTCCATCTCAAGAAACATATTTTCTACTTTCCATATTACTATAGATGAAAATGTTGCTCAAATTTCAGTTACCACATACCTTGGATCTCCCCCCCTCTGTTTTCCGGTATGATCCTCACATCCCTTTAAGCCATCACAGGAAGCGTTCTCAAAGTCCACTGTGTTTGGCAGACAGTTTCCTCATGAATACTCTTCTGAGTATCATTCAAGTTTCTACCCACTGCCTGGTTCCAAAGCCACTCCCAAGTTTTTAGATATTTGTTATGACAGCACCCCCACATCCAAGTACTGAAGTCAGTATTAGTTATCTAGTCTATATAAAAATTTACTCCAGAATGTGGTGATTTAAAACATGAAACATTTAAGATATAACACTTTCTGAAGATAGGGATACTAGGAGCCTTTTACTTGGTGGTTCAGACTTAAGATCACTCACGAAGTTGTACTGAAATGTGTGCTGAAGATGCAATCATCTGAAAGCCTGACTGGGGCAGGAGGATCCACTTCCAAGTCATTCATTTGGCTGTTAGCAGGAGGCCTCAGTTCCCTGTGACATGAACCTCCCTGTATGACTTCTCAAACAGTTGCAGCTGGTTTCCCCCAGAGTGAGTGATTCAAGCAAGAGAAAGAGAAAAAGTGAAGCCAGAAGCTTCTTTTATGGACTATTGTTTCCATAGTTACAGGCTGTCATTTCTTTATTTCTGCTTTACTCTATTGAGTGTACGGACCAACCCTGATATATTGTTGAAGGCAGATAAGCAAGGTCATGACTATCAGGAGGCAGGATCCTCGGGCTCCTTTTGGAAGCTGGCTACTACACGTGGGCATAGGCATAGACTACCTTTGATACCTTTATAGGTGAAGGGATCCCACTGACATGTGATGTATGAAGCATGGGTAAGTAATTCACTGCTTTCATTCTGTTTAATTTCTGTCCAATTTAGGGAGAAGGGTAAAAGTGGTGAGTCTAATCCAACAAAGCATAGTGGAAAGTATGTCTTGATGCTATGTTTCTAAGACAAAGCTTTTAAGGGAGTGAATTATCCTCCATTCTTTACTCCTAAAAATAATAAGTTATCCTATAGGCTAAATTTATACTCAAATCATCCTAATTTATTCTTGGGTAAGGAGAAGGAATAGACAGGAACTAACATTTGGTACATGCTTAATAAGTAGAGACAGTGTATCATGTTCGCAACATGGTCAATCTCATTTAATCCTGACAAAAACCTGGTAAAGTATCCTTCATTTTACACTTGAAGCCATAATTTGGGGGGCAGGGACCAGAACAAAGAAAGTCTCACAGAGGGAGAAAATTGCATAGAGAGCTGAAAAAATCAACAGACGGTTCCCCCTGAATCTTCATCCAAATGTGGAGCTGGGTAAGAGTGTAAGGAACTACTCAGGGCCAGGGAAAGGAGTGCCATTTAAGAGCCAGGCGGAAGGATCTGTGAAGGTCACAAATGGCCAGAAATAATTCATCTTCACTAGCCAGAGTAGAAAATGTAATACTTTATGAGGCATCAGGTAGAGGACTCAGAGGATGATGCATAACTAGTGTTAAAGAACTTAGCCTTGCTCTAGACCAACTTAACAAACCTGAAAAGAAAGTCTCACAGGATGAAACTGATCCTAAGAAAACTAACTGCACCACAGAATACAAGTTAGGAATATATAAAGAATACCATTATTCAACCAGAAAAAATCCATCGTGCCTGCCATCTAACAAAAAAATGAACATTTATGAAAGAAGCAGGAATATATGACCAATAATGAGGAAAAAAATTGATAGAAACAAAAAAAGACACATAATAGAATTACTAAACAGAGACATAACAGAGAATTATAAATACATCCCATATGTTCAAGAAAGTATACAAAACTATGTTAAGAAATATGCAAAATTAAAATTCTAGAGATAAAGATAGATTGTCTGAGATGAAAACTTTGCTAGATTGAGTTAAGAGCAAACATCATGAGGAAAAATGTTAGTCTACTTGATGCACAGCAACAGAAACTATCCTAATGAAATACAATGGCAAAAGTTTTCAAAATATGGGACAAGCTAATTAAGCCTAATATTATGCATACTTGGAGTCACAGAAGGAGCATAAAAAATATTTGAAAAAAATAATGTCCAAGGCACATCAAATTACTTTAAAAGTAGTAAAGAGAAAATTTTAAGAGCAGCCAGATATAAAAGAGACATATTGTGTACTGAAGAACAAAGAGAAGAATGACAAAGCACTTATTTATTGTCAGAAACAGTATTAGCCAGAACATAAAGGCAAAACAACCTGAAACTACCATTACTGAGAATTCTGTACCCAGTACAAATATACACCAACAATGAAGGTGAAGGTATGCCTGGGTGGCTCAGTTAAGCATCCAACTCTTGATCTCAGCTCAGGTCTTAATATCAGGGTCATGAGTTCAAGCCCTGCATTGGGCCCCATGCTAGGCATGAAGCCTACTTAAAAATAAATAAATAAGTAAAGTTGAAATAACAACTTTTTCTGACATACAAATGTGGAAAGAGATCATCATTAGCATATCTGCACTACAACATACAGGAAGCTTAAAGGAAGTTGCTCAGACCGAATTAAAAATGACAGATGATAGATATGTGGGTGAATATAATTCTTCCTTTTAAAAAATTCTCTTTGAAAATTAATTGGCTAATAAAACAATAATTTATTATAAAATTTTTGACACATTTTGAAATAAAATGTATATTAATAAAATAAGAAAGGATGAGAAAGGAGAAATGGAATGCTCTGGTGTTATCACCTCCCATGTTATTAAAATAGTTAAGGAAGTTAAAGATGTATAATATCAAGAAAAACCAAATATACAGATAAGTAGGTAAAACTAAAACGTTAGGAAAGAAGATAAAATGGAATGATAAAACATATACATTGAATTAATCCAAAACAAGGCAGAAACTGAGGAAAATTATGATAAAGTACAAAAGGACTGACTGAAACAAATAGCAAGATGAGAGATTTAATCCAAACTATATCAAAGAACACAATGTAAATGATGTAAACACCCAATCAAAGAGCATGAGTCTTTTTTATTATAAAGAGGCCCAGCTCCGTGCCACCTAAAAGAAATTCACTGTATAAGGACACAAATCAGATGAAAGGATAGAAAAGGATATACCACGTTACCACTGTCAAAAGAAAGGTAGAATGGCAAATTTATTATCAAAGTATATTTCACAGTAAAGGTTATTACCAGGAATAACAGGATCATGTTATAATCTTAAAGGAATTAATTCATAATAATCTCTGTTATGAAGTGAAGAAGATATAACAATTTTCCATATTTCTGCATTTAATAACAAAGCTTCAGAATACATGAAGCATAAATGTATACAAATAAAAAGAGAAACAAATCCAGAAGTATAGTTGAGAATGTCTCTCAATATTTTACGGAACAGATAGACATAAAATCTATAAATATATGGAAGAATTTCACTTCATTATCAACTAACATGACCTATTTGACATTTACATAACATTCCATCCAACATTAGAATTCACATATTTTATAAGTGCACATGAATTACTAAGACCATCTTCTGGTCCATAAAATAGTCTTACTAATGTAAGTATGTTTTCTGACTACAATGAAATTTAAGTAAAAATCAGTAATGGGAGGATATCTAGAAAATCACCAAATATTTGGAAACTAAATACCACAGTTATAAATCACATATGGTTCAAAGAAGAAATCAAGATATAAATTAAAAAGCATTTTAAACTGAATGAAAGCGAAAAACATGGTGTATCAGAACACGCGGAGGCAGCGAAAGCAGTAATTAGAAATTAGAGCATAAAAGCCTATGTTAGATAAAAAGAAATTCTCAATGATTTCAACCTTCACCTTAAGACAATCAAAAAAGATGAGAAAATTAAATCCAAAAGAAGCACAGGAAAGGAAATATGAAATAGCAGAAATCATCCAAATAAAACAGCAGACTAACAAAAGAGAAACTGACAAACTTTTTCTGAGTGGTTGTGCCACTTTCTATTTCTATCAGCAGTGTATGAGGGTTCTGGTTGCTCACCAACACTGGGCATGGCTCACCTTTAATGCCGCAGGTATCCTAGTCACTCTGTGTAGTGTTAATTCATTGTGGTTTTAATTTGCATGTTCCTCATGACAGAAATTGAGGGTCTTTTCATGTCTTTATTCTCCATGTGTACATCTTTTATGGAATGTCTGTTTAACTCTTGCTTATGTTAAAATTGGCTTTTGGGACACCTGGGTGGCTCGGTCAGTTAAGCATGTCTGACTCTTGATTTCAGCTCAGGTCATGATCTTGTGGTGGTGAGATCGAGCCCCGTGCACAGAGTCTGCTTGGAATTCTCTCTTTCCCTCCCTTTCTGCCCTTCCCTACTCACTCACTCACTCTCTCAATAAATAAATAAATAAATAAATAAATAAATAAATATATAAAAATAAATTAAAACTTAATGGAGTCTTCTAAAGAATAAAATTTTTAAATTTGATAAAGCTAAATTGATCCCTTTATATCTCTTGTTTTCTCATGTATATTTAAATATATTTGCTGAATACATGATCTTCTATGTTTTCTTGTGAATATTTGGTAGTTTTTAGTTCTTAAGTTTTAGGTCTGTAATACATTTTGAGTTAATTTTTTGCATATGAAATGAACAAAGCATTTCTATCACATGTGTTGCAAACATTTTCTTTCAGTTTGTCTCATAAACAAAACCTTTAACTTTATTTACAATGGCTTTGTTGGTTACAAAAAATATGTTTTTAGTGTGCAGCCAAATTTTCAATTTTTTTTTAAAATCTGGATTTTGATTTATAGTTGGAATGCCTTTATCTGCACTTAGGTTAAAGAGGAATGTATTTTAAGTTTAATTTTTTTTTAACTAAAGATGAATATAATCTTTTAAATGATATATTCTTTTAGTGCTTGCGTGGCTTGCTATTTACTATTATATATATTATATACCGATCCATTCAGAGCCCATTTTTATGTATAATGTGAGGGATGGATCAAAGTTTATCATTACTTTTCAAATGACTAACCATTTGTTCTGTAACCTTCTTTGTCCATCTGTGAACCAGCAATTTGAGATGCCACTTTTATCATGTATTAGAGTTCCACATTATTTGGGCTCTATTTTTCTTTTATCTTTAAAAAAAAATTTAAGTTTATTTATTTTGAGAGATAGAGAGTACATGCAAGCATGAGAGCAGGGGAGGGGCAGAAAGAGACGAAGAGAGGGAGATTCTCAAGACTGACACAGGGCTCATACCCATGAACCATGAGATCATGACCTGAGCCAAAACCAAGAGTTGGTCTCTTGACCAACTGAGCCACCCAGGCACCCCTATTTTAAATTTTTCTATTCCATAGGGCCTCTCGATTCTTGCTGCCAATACCACATATTCTGTCAATTTACACTAACACATGATTTTATGTCTCATATATGCAAGATTTACATTCTTCCCACCAAACTGCAGAAAATTCTTCACCAAGTTTATGCTCCCTCCTAGATTACTGCTATAAAATTACATCCCAAATTCAACATTGTACCTGTTCCCTCCCTTCATTTTCTATGAGAGTCCACTGATTTCCTCTTAGAGATGGTGAAAAATAGCAATCCTGTAACTGCATTACTTTACAGTAGAACCACTTAACATGGAAGGAATACTTCTCCCAGGTGAGGTGGCCTTGTTCATGTTTAAGGGTCTCCTGGATACCATTCTCTTCTTACCATCACTGCATAGTTCCCAAGTGGTCCAGATTCTATCCAGCAAGTTTTCAGCACATGAAATACAGGGCTGGTCCTTTGATGCCAAGATGGAATTTGGAGTGGTGACCCCACTGATATTTTCTTTTCTGGGAGGGTGTATAGATGTAAAGGGTCTGAAAATCCATACATGTCACTCAAAATGACTTTTGTCCACTTATCCAATGATAGATGTTGCAATTGTTTCTGCAGTTGTTAGCAAGCAAAAAGGGAGTGGCCAATTCAGCCAGATGTTACACAGCATAAAAAATCTCAGATGTGGTAGTCTCTTCTACAATATTGGGTGGTCCCAAAGTGTCACAAAAGAAATATAGATTGTTTAGGGTGTTAGGTACTTTCCATTTTGTTGTTGAGTATCTAGGAGCCCATGTATTAAATTCTTTCTGAAATTCAATTCCAGGAAAAGAAAAATTTGCTCTTTCCAAGACCAGATGCATTGTATCTAAAGAGATTATTTTCTAAGCTATATAAAATATTTTTTGTTTGTTTATTTTTTGGAACTGGGGGTATGGGGTATAAACTAACCAAATAAATAAACTGTTCTTATGGTAGCCGGAAATACGTCAATATTTCCTTATTTAACATAATCACTGAGAGGAGTACTGTGGTCGCAGGACAAGGAGAGAAATCTTCCAAGAGAAAATTAAATGACCATGAAAGGCAAAATCAAGCAAGTGGATTATTTTGACACTACATAGTCAAAACCTAAAGGCCAACATCACTAAAAAAAATCTTCCTCATAAAACAAAATTGCTCTAGGTTTGAATTCGCTGGAAAAGAATTAGTCAAAATGTTAAATTACAAGTATATTAAACTTCTTGTTTATACTTTCCACAATGGCAGAGGGCAGATTTTCAAATTGTTGAGTATAGTATGAAGATTGGTGAAAACACAAGAAGCAGAATGACTAATTATGTACACTAGCTACTTTAGGACTAGATATGTCACTTGATAATTAAACTGTCAGTGAAATCAAGAACATTTATAAGTCTTGTATAATGAAATTATAACCTGAGAGTTGTTGATTTTCCATGTAAATAGTGTCTTAAAATGATGTGTGCATTTGCTACATAGATTCTACTTAATATGTGTTAATATTTACACTATCAGTGTTCTAAACTACTTTGGGATCAAATCTTTAGAACAGAGAGGGTGAACGCTGTAAGAAATGTTATGCTATGCTGCCAAAGGTGGGGGAAGAGGGGCGCCAAGATTCTAGATTTACTCATTTTTATTCTATGCCTTTTTCTTGGGAAAGTCCATCCATTTAATATTACCTCCTTCCCATCTTCAAAATTGATATCTTTGGCCTTCAATTTTTTTGTGTGAACAATCAACAGCAATTTTAGTTGTCGGATCTGTGTTAGTGTACAAGGTAACCTCTGCAATTTTCACGACAGCAACTTCCAATTTCTGGCCTGGCATGTATGAAGCTTGGAAATCGCCACTCCATCCCCACAACTTGTGAAAGTTGAACAAACTAAAAACTCAAGAACTCCTTTTATATCCATAAAAAAGTGAGGTCATAGGGTAAACCACTGTCTGTAATATTAGATAGACAGGCAGTCAGAACAGAGAATCACAATTTGGATGGAGCAGAAACCTTCAGAGGAACTGGTGCTGGAATAGGAAAACCTAAATTGTAATTGATGAGCTGCTGGAGCTCAGCATGGACAAGTTTGAGAGTGAAAATCTCCAGAGAGTCAAGGAGGAGGGATGAGGGAGGTTCACACACTTTTATGAGTTTTACCTCATGAGCTTGATCAGGTTCTCATAGTGAATATGAATGAAAAATCCCCTCATTCTTCCTGCAAAGAAAGGGGGAAAAGTCATCATTTTGAAATACAACAGGGCTTTCTGTCCTTCTTAACACCTTCCACCCTCGGGAAAAACTATTTAAACAGAATCTAATATATTAGGGTTTTTATTAGAGCCTAACTGACCTAGACAAAGGGAAATATCCAACTGCAGCCAGCTCTAGCCTTCCACAGGGGAGAAGGAAATACCAATAGACCTTCTAGCCTTCTCTGTGAGAAAAAGGAAATATACAACTCCAATCCACTCTAGCCACCCTTACCCACCTAAGGGCAGGAGGAACTGAGAAGCACTTGTGAAGTTCACAGTACAATGGCCCAGACCCACTAAGAGACCAAGACCTACACTTAGGACTATAGAATGTTTCCCCTCCTGCAACAACTCACCACCACGTTACTAAAAGCCTATGTACAGTAGTTCCTTAAACCAGTACATCATGTCCAGTTACCAAGAAAAAAGTACAAGGCATACAAAAAGGCAAAAAAAAAAAAAAAAAAAAAAAAACAACAACCCACAGTTTTTTTTAATGTCTTTATTTATTTTTGAGAGAGAGAGCGCGATTGCAAGTGCACACACATGCGTGCACTCCAGTGGGGGAGGGGCAGAGAGCGAGGGAGACAGGATCCAAAGTGGGCTCTGCACTGACAGCAGCGAGCCCAATGAAAGGCTCCAGCTCACGACCCCTGACATTATGACTTGAGCTCAAGTTGGACACTCAACCAACTGAGCCACCCAGGCGCCCCCAAAACAGTTTTAGGTGGCCCCCGTGTGGCTCAGTTGGTTAAGTGTCTGACTTCGACTCAGGCCATGATCTCCTGGTTTGTGAGTCTGAACCTCATGTTGGGCTCTGTGCTGACAGCTCAGAGCCTGGAGCCTGCTTCAGATTCTGTGTCTCCCCTGTGTCTCCCCTCCCATGCTCATGCTCTGTCTCTCTCTGTTTCTCAATAATAAATAAACATTAAAAAACAAAACAAAACAAAGCACAGTTTTAGTAGACAGAGGAAGCAATACAACCAGACTTAGATATAGCAAGCATGTTGGAATGATCAGACTTAGAATTTAAAGCAACCACGATTAATATGTTAATAACTCTGATGGATAAAGTAGACAGTGTTCAAGCATAAATGGAGCAAGGTAAGCAGAGAGGTGGAATTTCTAAGAAAGAATAAAAAAGATGCAGTAGAGATAAATAAAAACAATAATAAAGAATGTCTTTAGTGGGTTTATTAGTAGAGTGGACAGCCGAAGAAAGAATCTCTGAGCTTGAGGACAACTAAATAGAAACTACCTAAACTGGAAAGCAAAGAGAAAAAAGACTGAAAAACAAAACAAAACAAAAAAACAGAATAGCCAAGAGCCATGGAACAACTATTAGGGTGTAACATACGTGTAATGGGACTATCAAAAGGAGAAGAAAGACAGAAAAGAACAATTAAAAAAATCTGAAGCAATAATGACAGAATTTTCCTGATTTAATGTCAGACATCAAATCACAGGTCCAGGAAACTCTGAGTTCGCCAAGTGGGATAAATGCCAAAAACTTTCACTTGGGCATATTATATTTAAATTACAGGGGGCCCCAGCTGGCAGTCATAAAACGTGTGACACTTGATCTTGAGGTCCTGAGCTGGAGCCCCATGGTTAGTTTAGAGCTCACATAAATAAATAAATAAATAACCAAAAAATCCCTACAAAAATAAAGAAAAAATCCTGTAATAAGCTACAGGGGAAAAAATTATATCCAACTTCTCTTCAGAAATGATGAAAGCAAGAAGAGTGCAGAGAAAGGAGAGATAAAGTGAGAGAAATGATGGAGAGAAAAACTACTAATGTAGGATCATTTAGCTGGCAAAATGACCCTTCAGAAATGAAAAACGAAAATATAAAGACTCTTTCGTTTTTCAACATGATATGTAAGGCAAAGAATGTGGGAGACTGTCCTCACTTAGTGAGGCAGACAAAATCCAGGTTAAAGGGGGTTAGGCAAATCATGCAAAAAATCAACTTAATCTTATAGCCAATGGTATTACCTGGTACTTATTAGGTGCTTATCATTTTCTGAGCACGGTGGTAGTTTTTACATATACAATCTTATTTAAATCCTCACAAAAACCCAAGCAAGAAAATTGAGACACAGAGAAAATAAGCAATTTCTTAAAAACAATGCAATGGGGAGTCATTAGAAGTTTTTAAGTAAGAAAATGATGTTGCCGTGTACATATTGTCTGTCCTCTATTATTGACTCCTTAATGGGTTCAATAAATATTAAAGCTAAAATGTACTTTAGAAACAATCTAGCTCAACCATTTTAATTTACAAAACAAGGTACAGACGCCCAGAGAGGCCCATTATCCTGGCCAGGCCCTACAGATTCAGTTGTAGAATATGATTAGAATCGAGGACTCCAGACTGACTCTACATCTTTATGACACATTCCTTCCATTAACAGTCTCTGCTTAGATTTTAAAAATCATCAATTCAAACCAATAGCAACGACTGTAACCCTAAACCTAATAATATCTCTCTCTTCCCTTCTTTTTCCACATTACCATATCTGACATGCAGTGTAAGACAGAAAATAAGCAGACATTGGTTTTCCATTATGTGGAATTAGAATAGTTGACATTCTTTGATGCTCACTTAGTCATTTCAAACAGAATTGATTTCATTTTATTAGAGCTTTTAGGCTAAACTCTTGATAATTGCCTCATTAAATTTCACTCCTCCAACATGCTCCCTTGCAAACTGTGGAGAAGTCGTCTCTGAAATGGTGTAGGGAGAAGATTGTGGACTTATGAGCCAAGAGAACAATGCTCATATCTAGTTCTATTTCTTATAGGTCAAATGATCTTGGACCAATTACTTAAATACTTTGGTGAATTAGTGGCAGCATTAATACCAACCTTGCCAAATTGCTGTGAGGATTAAACCCTATCATGATAAATAGGCACATTTTTCATGTTCAAATGTTTTAGAAACAAACTAAATTTTCATTTTTTTTTGTAGTCCACTAACCTGCTGAAAGGAAAGTGGTAGTATAGGCAGATAATGAGAAAGTTTAAGGTCTTTTGTTGCTTATAATAACATATAGCTGGGAATCCGATAATGAAAAAATTTTTTTAATTATTTTTAAGTGAGGATTTGCCATTTAAAAAATTTTTAATGTTTATATGTTTATTTTTTTAAGAGAGAGAGAGAGAGCACAAGCAGGGGAGGGGCAGAGAGAAAGGGAGAGAGAATCTCAAGCAGGCTCTACATCTCTAACACAGAGCCTGACACAGGGCTCAAACACATGAACCATTAGATCATGACCAGAGCCGAAATCAAGAGCTGGGTGCTCAACTGACTGAGTCACCCAGGCACCCCTAGAATTTGTCATTTTAATGACAAATTTCCTTCATAAAGCTATTATCTATGCAGGATATAACTTTAGAATGAGTAAAATAAAATCCAAAGGGTGGAAATCACACAAAAAATTATTTCAGATTTTTCAACGTCATACTCAGGTTACCATATAACAGGCCCATCTAAAAGTTCAAAGAGTATTTGAGAAATAAAGACTAACATAGTAAGAAAAAATGATGCAGAAATAAGTTTGCTAAATTAAACACAAAATCCAGAATTATCTTATTTCCTAGGTGAATGTATTGAGTAGGGCCCTGTTCATAGATTCTATACAGCTGTAAACTTTTTTTAAACTTTTAGAAAATTCCTAAATTACCAATATTTTTTTTTGGTCCAGAAAAAAATTAAGATAATTCTTGTCCAGTAGAAAAGATAACTCCAAAGGTTATAGTATTATTGACATGTAGAGTTATTAGCCAGTTTTGTATCTAATATAGCAAATGTATTTACACATTTCTGCTGAATAAATAAATATGTTTTACCCATACTGTCTTTTGGGGGCATGGGGAATTAAGTGTAAATGTCAAATCAATGAATTTTCACAAGTTGAACTCACCCAATGTTACCAGCACTCAAATCAGGATGCAGATCATGGTTGCCATCTTAGAAGTCCCTCCAATCACAGCTGAGACATAAAAGGGTAACCACTACCTGACTTCTAATCACATAGATTAGTTTCACATTTTTATTTATATATAATATATATAATAAAAATATATATGTATATGTATTGCATTGCATTTTATATGTATGTGCAATGCAAAACTTATCTATGTCATATATATCATAATATATATACTATACTTGATTATAGTAATCATACAGTATGTGCTGTTTCCCATCTGACTTTAAAAATTCAACATTAAATTTGTGAGACTCATCCAAGCTTGTTTATTCTTATTGCTGTATAGAATGCCATTGCATGAATCCTCCTTTTTTAAACCATAATTGACATATAACATTATATTTATATATAATATATAAATTTATATATAATATATAAACTATAGTTTCAGATATACAACATGATTCAGTGTTTGTATATGTTGCAAAATGATCATCACAATAAATCTAGTTAACATCCATCACCAAACATATTTACCATTATTTTTATGATGGGAACTTTTAAGATACACTCTTTCATCAACTTTCAAATATGCAATGCAATATTATTAACTATAGTCACCATGCTGTATATTACATTCCCAAGACTTTTTAATCTTATATCTCAAAGTTTGTACCTTTTGTTTGTCTTCATCCATTTTGCCTACCCCACCCCCACTTCCCATCCTGGAAAACACCAATTTGTTCTCTTTATCAATGAAATACAATGAATAAATGTTCTTTGAACCAGCTTTATCATTCTGCTGTTTCCCTTAAATGATCAAATTTTTGAAATGTGTTTGATATAAATTTATACAAGAATCATGACTTTTTAACATTAAAAAATTTTATTTTTACAGAATTTTTTTTATGTCAATGTTGCTCTAGAAAGAATCTCTTGAATGCTCCCCTCCAGCCGAGGTCATAAAAGGAAATGGAGTCCTTGTAATTCTAACAAAAAAGTGGACTGAATATTGGTGAATTGTTGTGGTTAACTGATGACATCTATCCATTTTATATCACTACTAAAGTTGATATATCTACATAGAAGTAAAGAGCCTCAGAGAGAAAAATGTAGGCTAGAGCTTGCATCTCAATTTTACTAAAAATCTCTCTGATCCCGTGGCTTAACGTCAACCAGGTGAAGAATGCTGGCAGAAAGAATGTCAAGGTCATCCCAGGGATACTCGCTTGGAATAGTCAGGGCAAGTGAATCAGGCTCACTTCCAGGGCTGAATGATTGTGGAAATAGGTAGTGTCACAAAGGAAAAACGATGTGGAAAAGACGGAAAATCTTCTGCCCTTCTCTTGTTTCTCCCCCAAATGCTCTGATGCAGAAGGAGTGCTCTGGGAATAGTCACTCAGCATATAAGGCCAAATAAAAAACAGTAATCCTGGACACCCAAAGGCTGAGCACTTTTGGCTATTGTCCAACTCAGAGTCACTACAGACTGTGAGGGAATCTACCTCAGCATGGCTTGTTCAGGGACAGTCAGATGGACAGCACAAACTGTCCATATGGCTACCACGGGCAAGCATGATACTTAGACAAAATCTTTTCTTTCTTTCATTACCTATAACCTTAGCAACTCCTGCCTGACCATGGGGGGAGCCACTGGAGTAGTGTACAATGAGAATATCCTAGCTGGAGACACCTTAACAACAGCAGCATTGCAAGCCAGTGACAGAAGAAATGGCAGCAAGAGATAAAGGCCATTACTAGACCGATTAAGTTCATTAGGTTTCTTGCTCTGAATAGTCTCAGGCAGCCCCTCTGGACTGAATAAATTGTGGGATTCTTAAAATAACAACTCTAGGGAGGAAGCCACATAGAAAAAGCTAGTATATTTTCTACTAACAGAAAAGGTAAAAGAAGAGCAGATTACTAAAAAGAGATGTGAACTTTATGTATCTGCTAAAGTTTCAATGAGACCTAGTCACTAGAATAGGGCTGTAAGTTGAGTGTTTCCCTCAAAAATTCATATGTTCAAGCCCCAATCTCTAATACCTCAGATTCTTCCTTATTTGGAAATAGCATCTTTCCAAAAGTAATCAAGTTAGAATGAGTCATTTGAAAGTTTATCCAAACTAACTGGTGTAATAAAGAGAAGAAATCTGGACACAGACGTGCAAACAGTGAGAATTCCTTGTGAATATGAAGATGGCTATCTGCAGCCCACAGAGAGGGGCCTGGAACAAATCTTTCCCTCATAGCCCTCAGAGGAAATTAATCCTGACAACATGTTGATCTCAGACTTCTGGCCTCTGAAACTCTGAGAAAAATCTCTGTTGGTTAAGCCAGTCAGTTTTCGTATTTTGTTACAGCAGCCCTGCAAACGAATACACACGTTTTTATTTGAACAAGTGAATTATCTAGATCTGTAAGAATACATAAATGCATACAGTGTAAAACATCAATGTATTTTTATTATACCATAAATATATCAAACTGTATATGTACAAATATTATCCACTTAAATTTCTCTTTTGAGGAGAGGGAGCTCACTTACACCATATGTAGTCATTTAATCAAAACCATTTGGCGACCTAATGTTAGTGTTATTCTTGGCTTCTAATACTCTTCTTTGCCATTTTTATGGTTATAGAACGAGATTCAACTACAAGCACAAATGTGGACATATGCCCAAGACTGGCCAATCATATTATCCCCTGAAGCTAGCCATCATAATCCATCCGGCCATGAAATGTATTTAAAAGTAAATGCCTCCATTACCTTCCAAGAAATTCCTCCCCCACATATTTCATTAATTTATTTTAAATTCGCTGGCAACTGAAATTACAAAGTTATACCCAATAATTTTTTTTTAATTTCCTTCAGATTAATGGTCCCAATGATTAAGTGTAGATTATAAATCTTAGATTTTTAGAGGGTGGTAATTTGGCTTTACAAAATTGGAAATTTGGATGACTCATCTATAATCACACAGTTGGAAGTGGAATTAGAAAAAAAAACATAGGTCTTGTTATTGATAAAATAACAAATTAATCAGTTTTTGGAGTTGAAAAGAGCAGTGAAACTTACCTAATCTAACTCCCAGTCTAATACTTGAATGTTCTTGATAATCTTTCTAATAAATGTCAAACTGTAAAAAGGGCCGGGTTTGCTATAACACATTGTTTTTCATAGTGATGGGAATAATAAATGGTATCTAATTCTAAGTTTACTAAATAAGTGACAGAGTAATGTTATTTGACACCAAACATGTGGTATGTCTATAAAGTAATGGATTTGCTTTCCTATGGGTCTTATAAATAGATTTTATGAAGTTCAGAATCTTCAAAGATGTTTCATTTTTTATCAGATAGCTATCAAATTCCTCATGTAGAAATAGTTAATATATGTAATGATAATGGTAATAATAATACATATATGATAATAATATTGTTTCCTATGACAGTTTAAAAATATTAATATATAGTATACCAGACCTTTGCTTTGAGATATGCAAAGATATATTTCTTTGGTCTGAGAAATTATGAAAAATATAGTAAGAACCCTGCCTCTTGGGGTACCTGGGTGACTCAGGTACCTGGGTGACTCAGTCAGTTGAGGGTCCAACTCTTGATTTCATTTCAGGTCTTGATCTCAGGGCAGTGAGTAATTGGGCTCCTCACTGGGTATGAAACCTACTTAAAAACAAAACAGAACAAATTAAAAGCCCTGCCTCTTGTACTAAATAGAGCAATATAGGTGGCATAAGATAATTACTGTACAACAATTGTTCCTTTAGTCCAAATCTAGAATATCTCTTCCCATGTACTAGAGGAAAACAATATCTAAGGCTGAAGTTTCATGTCACATCAGACAGGATGCTTTTCAATTATCACAAACTAAAGTTAGCCCTCTGGAGCACCTGGGTGGCTCAGTTGGTTAAGCATGTGACCCTTCATTTTGGATCAGATCATGATCTCACAGGTTCATGAGATCGAGCTCTGTGTCAGGCTCTGCACAGACAGCATGGCTCCCTTTCTCTCTGCCCCTCCCTTGCTCAGGCTCTCTCTCTCAAAATAAGTAAATTTAATATAAATAAATCAATAAATAAATAAATAAAAAGTTAGCCCTCTGTGATTGTGTCAACTAGCAAGTCCATTATGCATACCTAGTACTGTGGGAGAAACAGGTATGAATACCACTCTATTAGATTAGATAATACTTATCAATGCAGAATTCAAACAAGTTATATATAAAACAAAGAAGATAATGTTACATGTGATAATTAATTTATAACTATTTTATATAAATACCTGAAAAGTAAAATGTAATATACATATATACACACACACATGCAAACACACACATGCATATATGATTAATCAGTTAGGTTTGAGTTAAGACCTATGCACAAAGACCTTACTTAAAGTATAAATAGTATTGGAAATAATTTCCAAAACTATAATCTGATCATCTGATGGCAGTATACATATAAAAGCTCCTGCAAGTTAGAGATACTACTATCAGAAACTATTTACCAGAAATTTATACCCTAAGCAGGATCTAAGGACTTTGTACATAGCTCTCAACTCAAATCTAATAGATTAAATGTGTATGTATAGGTTTCATTATATGCATATATACTATTTTTATAAAGTTAGGTGTGCAAAAAATATTAAGGAAAATGCCACAGCATGAGTATACATTAATAAGTCAATCAAGGCTAGAAACATTCAGACACTAACGTGAATTATTGAATTGCATTTAATGTTTCCATGAACAATTATAATAAGCAAATTACACATCTGGCAATGATCCTGAATAGCATTTACCATACACATCCTTTCACTTGGAGAACACAGAGAGTAATCAATAGTCGCCATAGAATACTTGGGTAATCCATTCCTCCAGACCATGTCAGCTTAGAATGACACTAATAAGACCCCTGCAGTGACTTTCAGCATGTCTGATATTGCAGAGGATGTACAGGATAAAAAAATTGAGAGAGTTGTTCATTAGGGTGAAAAAGAATGATGATCTTAATAACTCACAGCATACTTTTTTCTTAAGGAGTGAATTATACTTTTGGAAACATTTTGGAAAGTCACCAAAGGTATGAATAAAGAGTAAATGACAACGTGACAAAAAAGACAGTTAATTTGCCCTGTGTTAGAATTGAACAGAAATAAAAGACTGGAGGGTAAGAAAAGAAGAAAAGAGAGCAGCAGAAAAGCCAAGGACCACATTACAATAGCCAGTGACTTTTGAAAACAGGAATATTTAATGTTTTATTTGGTCTATCCATAAATGATTTTAAGTTATTTGTGTTGTCTTAGAGAGGTCTGAGCAGCCTACATTCTCATACTCATAATTATCCTCTTTACTGTCCATGGACTTAGCTTGTCAAATTTCATCTCTGTTTTTGGGGAGTAAGTTCTTTTCCATAAGGTTCCTCAATGGATCCCCAGTGGGCTAGCTATACTGACTGTCCAGAAAGGTTAATTACCCTAAATTTTCCAAGAGTAAGCAATGTGAAATTCAATCTGCTCTCCCAGCTTGTTTGTTTCTAGTTCCCCAAAAAGGCCCATGTTTATTTCCTCAGGATTAATTTCAGGGAGGTTGAAGAAGTTGTTAAGTTGTTAATCATGACTTCCCTTGAAACAGTACTGGGG
Organism: Panthera uncia; assembly: GCF_023721935.1. Classification (NCBI taxonomy): domain Eukaryota; kingdom Metazoa; phylum Chordata; class Mammalia; order Carnivora; family Felidae; genus Panthera; species Panthera uncia. Next base: position 68,631,585 of record NC_064808.1, read on the forward strand.
AGACAGGATTTCAAATTTAACACTTTTATAGAGTAACTATTATGTGACAATGTGTGCCTAATCCCCTCCTTGGGAAAGCAGTCCAGGAGAAGGAATGAGAAAAGGATGAATCAAAAGATGAAATGAGTTTGGTTGTCTGTAATATCAGATGATTTCAAAATCAAGGGAGTAAACAGAAATGAAAGTCAGTTGGGTGATGGCTCAGGTATGATTACTAAGCAGAGAGGGGAATCTAAATAAGACATCAAAGAAAAAGTCAGAGTCAGATAAACACAAAAGCAGTCTACATAGAGATCAAAGAATAAATTTATTGATAGACAAGTTAATTCTCAATCATCCCAAAAGTTAGGATTTCTATAATACTGGTTAGAGGGTATGGATTTAAACTGGTATTATAATGGGCAATCCCACTCCCTTCTTAAATCTATAAATCTTGGGGCATACTGATGGGGACCAGAGATCTGTAGCGTAAGCTTTGCTTGGTGACTGCCCATGCACTAAATGGTCTGCAAAATGGAAAGCTCAAGAATGGCAGGTCGGGGCGCCTGGGTGGCGCAGTCGGTTAAGCGTCCGACTTCAGCCAGGTCACGATCTCGCGGTCCGTGAGTTCGAGCCCCGCGTCAGGCTCTGGGCTGATGGCTCGGAGCCTGGAGCCTGTTTCCGATTCTGTGTCTCCCTCTCTCTCTGCCCCTCCCCCGTTCATGCTCTGTCTCTCTCTGTCCCAAAAATAAATAAAAAATGTTAAAAAAAAAAAAAAAAAAGAATGGCAGGTCAACTATTAAGGAGAAGGTAATGTAGTCAAGAGATGGATCTATCCTTGTCTGATGATATGTTTATTGCATGAAAGCAATGCATATTTAAAAAGACAAGAGAACATGAGCACCCACTGTGCCTAAGAGCAAATATAGTTCAAGTAAGAGACCATGTATTACATGAGCAGTGAGTTTGAATAAAGAAAACTAACTTTAGAGGAAATGTGGCCTATTGATTGACAAATTCTAACCAGTCCAGCTATTTTTTTCTTGTTGCCACAGGAAAGAGTGAGTAAGGGCAAAAGAAGGGGTAGTAAGACAGAAATTCCTTCATAGAAATTCCAAAGGAGCTAAAGTGAGAATATCAGAAAAAGATTTCTTTTGATGCTTCTCAGGTTTTGTTTTTTCATCCCAAAGGCAACAGCAATACCTATGGTCAACCAGGCATATCTATACTCCCATCAAGGAAAAAGACTAACAAACAAATCATGCTTGGTCTACACTTAGCTTCATCATGCTGCTTCCCAATCTCTATTACCACTGATCCTTTCTAGTCTCCTAGGACAACACGTAGGTAGTTCAGTGTTTATGTTCAGATGAATCTAAAATGAGTAAAGAAAGGATAGTAATTATATTTTATTCCAATTTAATTTCCTATCTTCAATTTTCCTTGTCATGTAGTCCAGTGTGTCTCACCAGGTGTGGAGGACAGTAAGCGCTCTGGGGCAGCATGTGATTATTCAAAACAATACAGTTTTTCAAATATAAAAATCCATGTTTAAATAACATTACTTCTGTCTCTGTAAGAAAATTTAGGTGCAAAAAAATGAAGTCATTCTTTATAGTTTATAGAAATTCCAAACAAAAATTCTCAATGACTCAATATCTTAACATGCTCAGTTTCAACTCAAAGAATTTATTTTCTCTCAGATAATATCTGGATTCCTCTGCATAGCTGTGGCTCCTTCAGCATCTCCAGAGTTATATTAATCCAAGCATCTCCAGAGTTATATTAATCCAATTCTAAGACTCTCAAAAGCTCCACTTTTATAGAGTCCAAAATTCAGTAAGTCTCAGAAGAATATCACATAATCCACTTTACAACTGCACATGCTTTTTCTCTATAAAAATGCAAAAACAATATAATACTTTCATAAATCATGCCAACCAAAATTTTCTTTCTAACAATTAGGACTTAGTATAGTTCTGATTGTCATGACAAGGAACAGAGCAAAGACATTCAAATGGTATTTGGGGAGATGGGAATTAGAGAGGAAGAGCATGTGAAGAATCTCAAATGCTCTTGTATTCTTTCAAAACCTAGATGTCACATCAAGACACCAGGTCTTACTGAAGCTGCCTTCTTCTCCACTGTCTTCCTACATCAAGCCCAGATGTCTTCCAACACCAATATCTTAGTTTTCTTGGTCTCATCCTACAAGGGTCTTACTTAAATGGAACCTGCTTTCCTTCATAATAGTTTCCTTCTGAAAACCCAAGCTTTCTTATTTACTCTATATTTCCAAAGAATCAGAATCAATACAACCACAATACAGGTACTGGCATCCTCTTTCCCAGCCCTCCGTGTGACCATCACCCTCCAATATACCAACGTGCTAGAGATCAAGCGGGAATGTTGTCTACAGTTTCCATCTAATGGAAAGATGAGAATGAAGATAATAAAAAGAAAGTTAAAAACTTTTAATCAGATGAGCAAATGCCCAATAATTCCAAAGTATGAGTCTCTCAAGGTAAAAGTAGATTAAAGTATGTGGCTTAAGTATAAGTCTGATAGAGACCTTTTACAAGCCACCTGTATTTACAGCCTGGAACACCCACCTCAGGGAGGAGTTGACTTTACTAGCTGAAATAATTTAGGACTTCCACACTTACCTGTTACTCACAAGGAAGGAAGGGAGGAAGACAGAGACAGAGAGCAACAGAGAACAAATACGGATGGGAAAGGAGAAAGAGAAAAGAGAGAGAAACACACACACACACACACACACACATACAAGCATTCTCAAGGGGGTGGTGGAGGGGGAGCAGACAGAGAGAGGAAGAGACAGAGACAGAGAGAGATCGAGGTTACTGTCTTTAGAAGGCAGTTTTAGGACCCTGACTCAAAGATTATCACCACATGGAAGGAGGAAACAGAATATAGTCTTTCCATTGATCTTCTTACTCATCTATGAAACAGGAAATAGAAGGAAAAGAGTAGAGTGTATTTCCCAGTATTTAGACAAAGTAACCCAACAGCTAGTAGAACAATGTTGCTCATTACATGCCAGTCTCACAAATTAGATTAACTATCTTTTTTTTTTCCTGTGAGCTGCAACAAGTAAAGCCATTGATAGAAAATGGAAGCTGCCTTCTCAGCACGATGCTGGAGGACACAAAGCCTGCACAAGTGCTGTCCTCGAGAGCCCGAATGAGGACTTGGGGAAGGTAAAAATATCCCTCCCACCATACCTACAGCTCATTATAATTCCAGGTAGATTGCTGTCATGGATGGTGTGAGTCTGAAGGCATAAACAGAAAGGACTGACTGGTAGGTAGAAATGTGGAGAAGTTTTTGCAGAGGAGGTGACATTTGTAAGATGATTTGAAAGTTAAGTAGGAATTTTTATCAGGCAGTCAAGTTGAAAAGGGCATTCCAAGTAATAAGAGCAAAAACTTAGAGATATAAAGTATATAGCTCATTTGGCAAACAGAGTGAATTCAGTCAGAAAAGGCTCAGGATAGTGGAATTGACAGAGAGAGAAATGAAGAAATAGTGTGTGTATGTGAGTGTGAAGGTATGTGTGAAAAAGGCAATTTGTTCACATATTATGCTTCTTTTTAAATGTCACACTAAAGATCTAGATTTTAATCTTTAGCAATGGGAAATCAACAAAGGACTTTTCAGTAGAAGAAAGACATAATCTGATCTGTGATTTAGGAAAAAAATATCTCTGATGGACATGTGGAATGTGAGACTAGAAGGGTAAACTTGATGTGATCTCAAGGTCTTTCTGGCCCAAGCAATCTATCCACAGCATTGCAATGCTCCCTATTGGGCACAAAGTTTTGTGATCTTCACACAGAACAGGACCCCTCTGACAACTTTGGGCCTCTATAGTTCTTGGAAATGCTCTAAATGAGGGTTTGACAAATCAAAAACATGGCATTGGGTGGTATCAATATTTTTACATAATGGGCCAAAGACAACAAGAAAAATCTAGACCAATGTTAGCAAGGCTCAGAGATCTGTAGTGAAAACCTGACTGAATCTCCCTTAATCTTTGTGCCTGATACCCAGGTAACTCATAACCTGAAGTAGTACTACCCCCCTGACAGTCTTTGGTAATTTATAGGGGTGTTTTCACTTACAAAAATCACTAGGAGGCACTGTTTTTAGTGAACAGGGCTCCAGGTTGCAAAACTTCCCAAAATGTGTAAGACAGTCTCTTAATAATAGCTATCATTAGCACTACACCACCCAAAATGCCAATGGTTCTCCTGTGAGAAACAATGTTAAATCAATATTTATTCAAATGTGTCTTATGGAATATTCTAGTCTGCAGAAATTCTATGGAAAACAAATCAACAACTCAAAAAACCAAGTAACAGTGCACTGTGATAAGTAAGTTTGGTCAATTCTGAAGATCATATCTCTTCTTAGAGAAGCATTTCATACATTAACATTTCTGTTTAACTTTATGTAATCCATTGTTTGTGAAATATATTTCTCTGTAACATCCCATGGACCACTTTCAGAAATTGCTTTAGAAATACAGAATCCCAGGCCACATCCCAGATTTTGCATTTCTAGCTAGCTCTGAGTAACAGTCTTACTACTGGTGAGAGGATCACACTTTGAGTAGCAAGGGAAACTTTTTGTTCTCAGCACTTTGTGTGATAAGAATCACCAGGTATCTTAAAATATACATATATTGGTGTCAAAGCCCCACTATGAGATATTCTGGTGAAGTTTATGCATCAACATTTTTTAAAAGCCCCCAAAAACTCCCTACGTGATTTTCATATCCATCCCGGAGGACATTTGAATTGCTTTGAATTGTTACTGCTTTTCATTTAATGGGTACCCATTTATCATGACAGATACAGTGGCTTTTATTTTTTGTTAATTTACTTATTTAGAAAAGGTCTGAGTTTGGATAAATATAGTCAGCATGATAAGCCAAAAAAATTGAAATCTGTATTATAATCATATTTTCATATCTATTTTCAGTCCTCAGAGCAACCTCAGGCTTTTGTCTCTCAAGTTTCATTTTTCTCATTTGAGAAATGACAAAATAAACAGGCATCGATTTATCACGTGATAATAAAGATTTGAAAGAGAAATAGGTCTTATGTTTAGTGAAGCACACTTTGAATAGTTATTGCAAAAGTCCATGGGCAAAAGAATGACATGTTTAGGCACGTGTTTGGAAAGAGGACTCTAGCAAAGCACCTCTAGAGAATTGAATGCAGCAAAGAGAAAGCGAAGGTGTGGAGAACAGTTAGGAAAGTGTTTCAGGTGTCTGGACAAGAAAATAGGAAGCTCTAAAGAGAAATGAAGCAGTATATGCAGGTGGAAGGAAATGAATCAAATAGAAATATTTGGGGATTAGTCTTGCTTAGATGTTATAGGAGAGGAAACAATTTTCCCTTTACCCTTCTAGATTCTTGGCTGAGAACTACCTTGTAATACAAAGACAGATTAATAGGAGAAAAAAAATAGAAGTTTAACAATGTGTACACCTCCTGTATACATGGGAGAGACATAGGAAAATTCAGTGACTTTCTGAAATGTACCAAGCTACCACCTTAAATACCATCTCCAGATAAAGACTAAAAATGCTGTTGATGGGTGGAGGAACCAGTTATGAAAGGCTATCAGGAAAAGCTCAACAAACTGAAACCCCTTAAAAGCATCAAGTTGAACAAAAATCAAAATGGCTGCACTAATGCTTCAGAAAAGCTTGATTTTAAACTAAGTAACCCTTTTCCTCTCTTCTGCAAATCTTCTCTCCTCCGTTCTTAGCCTTTTGTTTGGCAAATTGGTGCAGCCGCTCTGGAAAGCAGTGTGGAGGTTCCTCAGAAAATTAAAAATAGACCTACCCTATGACCTAGCAAGAGCACTGCTAGGAATTTACCCAAGGGATACAGGAGTAATGATGCATAGGGGCACTTGTACCCCAATGTTTATAGCAGCACTCTCAACAATAGCCAAATTATGGAAAGAGCCTAAATGTCCATCAACTGATGAATGGATAAAGAAATTGTGGTTTATATATACAATGGAATACTACGTGGCAATGAGAAAGAATGAAATATGGTCTTTTGTAGCAACGTGGATGGAACTGGAGAGTGTGATGCTAAGTGAAATAAGCCATACAGAGAAAGACAGATACCATATGGTTTCACTCTTATGTGGATCCTGAGAAACTTAACAGAAACCCATGGGGGAGGGGAAGGAAAAAAAAAAAAAGAGGTTAGAGTGGGAGAGCCAAAGCATAAGAGACTGTTAAAAACTGAGAACAAACTGAGGGTTGATGGGGGGTGGGAGGGAGGGGAGGGTGGGTGATGGGTATTGAGGAGGGCACCTTTTGGGATGAGCACTGGGTGTTGTATGGAAACCAATTTGACAATAAACTTCATATATTGAAAAAATAAAAATTAAAAAAAATAAATAAAAAAATAAAAATATTATTTGCTTAAAAAAAAAAAAAAGAAAAGAAACCAGCTAGATCCTGTATTTCCCTATAAAACCCTCCAGCCCCTTCCTCTGGGTGGGCTTAAAGTTTTTGAAGGCCACAGCCTACTGCAGCCTCCTTGACCCAGCAAAGCAGTAAGCTATAGTTCCTCTTTATCTCAACTCTGTCTTTACATTATATTTTGACTCCCAAACAAGAAGATTGGTTTTCAAAAACAAAACAAGGGTATGATTATTTTGTAGTTTTTAGTCCCTCTTCATTGATAAGAATTTCTAGAGATTTAGTCATTCATCTTTTCCCCCCCACGGGAAGGAAACCCTTACAAATGGAGATTTGCCTTGTAAATGTAAATGTTCCTTGCAAAAGAGTGGCTTCTACTTGGTTTTCAGAGTTTCTTGTTTCTCAAAGGCAATCAGCTTGATGGGGTTTTGGGGGTGATGGTGGGGGCTTCAGAGCTGACAGCCAAGAAAGAATTCTTGAAGACATCTTTGGTGCAAAAAGGTGATTTTACTAAGGCATGGGGACGGGACCCATGGGCAGGAAGAGCTGCACTGGGATTGTGATGGGTAACTGATTATATACACGCAGGGTGGGAGGAAGTGTCTCTAAGGAGCTTTGGAAGCAAGGTTTCCAGGACCTTGAGGGGTTAGCTGTTAGGAAAATGCCATTTATTACCATTTAGTAAAACTTCCATCATGAGACATTTCAGATTTATATCAGGGGGCCATAAGTTTGGAGTATGATTGCCAGCATATACCTTGGGGGAGTTGAGATAAAAGAAGTCCCCAAAGGAATTTTTATGTGTTAAAGTAGACTTACAGGATCCTGAAGGTTGGGATAATGTTAAGCCAAGATTCCCTTTTGCCCCTAGCAAAGTGTCAGCATCAAGGCAGCTGAACTACAGGGAGGTCACTCTGCCTCTTTCAAGGACTTGTCAATGGGCTGTAGGCAGTAAGAGAATTTATTTTTTCATTTGCCTTTGCTTCCCACATCACCATGGCAAGCACTTAAACCCCCTTACATCTTGATGAGGGTGATATTAGGGCTGTAAGAAATGGAGTCTATAGGTTTCTAGAGATTAGGCTATGGATAAGATTGCCTTTTTCTTGCAGTTTACTAAGTTATCTGTAAACTGAAGGAGACTCCTATCCTGTATGACTATGATCTCTATCAGTCAACCACTTGCTTTCTTTCCTGTCTCTTGTTCTTGGGAAGCCAGGAGTGTCTGAGAAATATCACACTTAAACCACCTGATGAGGAGTGGGGCGGGGGGGGGGGGGAGGTGCTGTTAGCCTGTACTTTGCCCTCAGCTTGCCCCACACTCCCTCATCAAGGGCAAGGGTCATATTTTAGGGTGGCAGTTCTGCTCCTCTTCCAAAGTTTATTGGTCTAAATGGAGAGACTGAAATAGTAGACAATTTTATAAATAGTTCCTGGATAACTTTTCTTAGGTACTTACGTCTATGGCCATACCACCCTGAACATGCCCAATTTCATCTGATCTCAGAAGCTAAGCGGGGTACAGCTTAGTACTTGGATAGGAAACCACCTAGAAATTCCAGTTGTTGTTGTCATTAAAAAAAAGTAATTAAAACTATAAGTTTAGATATCTTCCCAGGAAGAGAAAATAGATAGATTAAAGGAAGAGACTAAGAATGAAACCAACAGGTTAACAAATGCTTGACAGTTCTACTCTAAGAAACTCTTAGCCTGATTCATGAGTCTGTCTTCCAGAAATTTGACTGAACATCAATGAGACCATCTAAGACAGAAATTGGGAAGAAGTCTTGCAGTTGTGCAAAAGGGATCAAGAGTGAATGAAAGTAACCACTATGGTGACAAACTCTGAGATCTCCCCCCCATCGGTCATATTAACCTCACCATTCTTTGAACATCTGTCCCAAGAAGAGGCATGATTTCTGAATGTGCATGCCCAGAAAGGGGATCACCTCTCTGTCACTATAGCCAATCAGCACATTCCATATCCTGACCCTTTGCCCTTAAATACACTCAGCATTTGAGGAGGTAGGTTCAAGAAATCTTCCCTCTGCTTGCTTGCAAGCAATAAAACCCTTGCTTGCAATAAACTCCTTTTTCTCTACTGAAAAAACTGGTGTTAGTGTTTGGCTTACTGCACACTGGGCAAGAGAACTGTGAGAAACCTCCACGTAAGTGATGATAGGAGAAAGAAAAGGAAGTAAAGGAATGTGTGTAAAATAATCAGAGGAGGAGGAAACCATAAAAAAGCAAAAGGAGAGATTTTTAGTATGGAGGAGGAAGACAACAGAATCAGTGTGCAGAGAGAGGTCAAAGACAATAAAACTCATGCTGTAGCTCCTAGGAATCTACTCCTTAAACTGTGAGAGATGTATTTCCTATCATGAAGGAAACTAAAGTCAGATAAAATGGTGAAAGAAAGTGGGAATCAGGCTGTAAAGTGAAGACAAGGAAAAGAGCCATGAGAAGGTTTTTCCATGGACAAAATACTTGATAAGATTCAGGGCAGAATGCAAAGAGTGGTTGTAGGGTGTGATACGGCAATTGGAACAGGGCTTGGGAGGAGATACAAGAGAGCAAATTGCAAGAGAAATCAATAGGAGGAAAGGTAGAATGACCCATTCCTCTGAAAAAGGAGGGATTTTCTAGCTAAAGACCAGGTCATCTGCTAAGAAGAAGTAAGTATGTAAAAAAAAAAAAGGGGGGGGGTGGTGGGTGGGTGGGATGGGGATTGGATTATCTTTTGTAGGAAGGATGAATAGGAACACTGAAGGTCCAGCTAAAGTTTAACAAATTTAACTTGCATTGGACCAGAGGGTGACAGGCCTCTGATTTTTTTTCCCCTAATGATGTCACCCTGGGAATCTAGGAGAGAAATATTACTGATTAATCTAATTGGATTTCCTGCTTATTTGGAATAGGAAAGGATAGGGAGGAAATACATATTATGACATTAATAAAAATGTGTTTCTCTGACTGTGTATTAAAAGATATTTTTTAAAAGTCCCAAATCAACACCTTCAGCTTCCCATCCTCTTCATGACCACAGAACAGATGACAAGAGCTTTCACACTCACGCCAATTGTAGAGTGGTTATTGAACTAATGACCCAATTCCAATCAAATGCTTATATTTCTTGTCATCTGAGGGGAAAAATAATCCCTGTCATCAACTTGCTAGAAGAGTGATTTTGACACCTCCTCAAATACTTCAAAAAGAATTTTCAGGTGATTTATTACCTGTCATAACAGATTCAGGCTCAAACTCTGGATACACCTTAGTCAGTGTCAATCTAATCAGTAAAAGAAGTTTCATGGACAGGGAGGGAGAAAATCAGGAAAGGAAAAATTAACTATAAATATGGCAAATTTGAGTTCTCATTGCACCAGTGTCTACACTAATTGCATGCTTGAATAGAAGAAGTTCAGAAAATAGGGTAGCCCAAGGAGAAAGCTTTATAGTAAATAAAGAAAACAATATGCACAGGTTAATTGTAAAGTCCTCTATGATATATTTGGGGTATACCAATCTTTAAACCCTCAGACTTCATTTTGAAGTCTTCAAAGGCCTCCATCCCAATTTGCAATTCTTTCACCTGATGATATTTTGCTAAAAATGAGAGGAAGAATTAAAGTTGAATTTAATAGTAGTTATTGATGCTATAGTGTCCCTATAGTGATTACAGAAATAATCACTATTTCTTCTAAGCCATTGGCCTTTAGGACCTTTTCTTAATACATGGCCTTGCCTACACAGAGCCTAACTGAGAAAGAGAAGATATTGTGAAGACTTGATATGTTGAAATAGCTAAATAATACCATCAGAATCCCCTCTATTCCTTCACCTTTCCATCATTATGGCTATTTATATAATACAAAGGATGAAGAGCACAGTTTTCTAGTCCTAACTTTCCATTACCATCTTTTCTTAACTTTCCAAGATTTACTCCTTTACCAAAAATGTGGGCACCTGCTTTGAAGAATAATGTTACTAAGTTTTACTTCTTTGAGGGCTTTATTCTTGTGAAAGGGTGAGGGCTAAAAATATAACAAAGATTTTCTAAAGCAATTTTTTAGAAAAACAGAATTGTGGAATATTCAGATAAACTATAGTTTCAATAGTAGTCATCACTTCTGTCTCTTGAGGAGCTCTGAAAAACTTGGGGGAAGGCAGCTAGCCAACATTAATTCAGAACATATTTCTTTAATACTCTTTAAATGTATTTGGAAAACATGTTAAAAAGTGATGTTACACTTCCAACATTTAAATTTTAGTTCCACAAAGAAGTTAAAAGGCACCCCTTCCAATCTTCCATATCCAGCAGCAAATACAATTTAACAAGATGGATGCATATTGTCAGATTTTTCTTGAACTCACAGAAGGATACTTATATTTGTAATGTATTTGCATCTGCCAATCCTCCAACAAGATAGAGAGGCTACTTCTCTATTCACTTGAATCAGGAGGCCTTGTGACTTTTTTCTGATAGATTTTAAGTGAAATAGTGGTATTCCAGTTATAAGCCTGGCCCTTAATTAGATTGGAAGCACCTACTTTGTTTTACTGGGACACATTTCGGAATACTCGTTCTTTGAACCAAGTTTCTGTGTCGTGAGAAGCACATTCCATGTGGAGAGGTTATGTGCGGGCAGTCTATTCAACAGGTGTGGCTAAGCTTTCATCCAACAGTCAACATCAATGGCAATCCATGTGAATGAACCATTTGGGACATCCATCCCAGTGATGTCTTAGATTACTGTAGTCAAAATTCTCATTTAAATGTAGTTATTTGAGAAAACCCAAGAGAGGATGGCTCAGTTGAGCCTACCAAATCCACAGAACCACAAAAACTACCAGTGAAGTTTTATATTAAGTCACTAAATTTTGGAGTGGATTATTACACAGCCACAGATAATCGAAGCAGCCTTTTCACATTTTAACATGTCTACTATTAGGATTATAATGAATGTGATAATAGAAGGTATCATTACATAATTTGCAATAATAAATTTCTCTCTGGGTAGTACATAAACTAATGGTGCTACTGATAATGCATCTGATAATCAGTAGTGTGTTCGATTCAAGGAAATATAGTTCTTTAAGATGCCATGAATGAAAGTTCAAGCAGTTGTGATGGTTGAGGTATGTGGGTATGTGTGAGGAGGATTTAGTAAATAGATCATGTAGACCCTAAATATCTAGGGTTTCAGGACTGAACATGGGCAGGGAAAAAAGAGAGGAGTACAGAGTAGGGCATCCAGGATCATAAAAATAAATTATCTGGGAGACAAACCATAAGAAACTCTTAAATATAGACAACAAACTTAGGGTTGCTGGCAGGGTGTTGGAGGGGGGATGGGCTAAATGGGTGATGGGCATTAAGGAGGGCACTTGTTTGGATCAACACTGGGTGTTACATGTAAGTGATGAATCACTAGATTCTATTCCTGAAATCATTATTACACAACATGTTAACTAACTTGGATTTAAATTTAAAATCAATAAAATAATCAAATAATTAACTAAGTAAGTAAATAAATAAAATGAATCCCCTATACCAAAATATCTGGCTAAACATATTAGCCAAAATGTTTGTAAGATGGTTAAATGTTAAGAACACTGATTTGAAGTTAGAAATGTTATATTTCAAAATAATTGCTATATTACAGTGTTGTCCCCCAGTTACTAACGAAATATCGTAAACTGTGAGAACTTGAGCAAGTCACTTCACCTTCTCAAATTTCAGTTGCTGTGTCTGAAAAATGAGAAGGAAATATTCTGCCATGAAGTTATCTTATGAAACAATGCTTATGAAGGATTTCAAAGTGTAAATTGCTAATAATTGCAAGGGATTTTTATTAATACTATTAAAGTGAACAGTACTGGCCTAGAGTGAATCATAACCCATATTCAGGGCAGAATTTAGTCCAGAACTCCATCTTCTCCTTATTCTAAAACGTTTAATCTGTGAACTCTACTATCATACTCAGATTGCAGGGATGCAAAAATTCCTAGCAAAATATAAGCATATCAAATATAGTAACTTATAAAAAGTAAAATATGCCATGATTAAGTAGAAATTTATCCCAGGAATATAAGGTTTAATCAAATTTTAAAAAGCCATTCATACTGATTTAAAAAGAGACTATTATATGACCATCTCAATAGTGCAAGAATAAATATTTGATGAAATTCAACATCTATTCATGACTGCCCCCCGCCAAAAAAAAAAAAAAAAAACCTTTCCAATACCTAGGGACAGAAGAAAACTTCCACAAACTAATAAAGCTTATCTACAAAAACCCTACAGCTAAAATCATAGTTTATTTTCCCCTAAGATCAGGAACAGGGTAATTACATCTAGTCTCACCACTCATATTCAAGATAGTACTGCATATCCTAGCCAGTTCAGTAAGACAGGTTAAAGAGATAAAAACATAGATTGGAAAGGAAGGAATAAAACTACTTTTCCCCCCACAAAAGATATTATTGAAGATATAGAATATCCCAAATATGCACAAAAATATTAATTGAATATTTACATAATTTGAAAAGTACAATTATTATTTGGATTATATAATTAAATATAGAATATTTAAATATAAATTATGTATATAAGAAATATATATTTATATGTTGTATATAATAGTAAATATATATAATTAAAATATATAATATATATTATTATATATAATATAATTATAAATGGTACCATTTATAATTTATCAAAATGCATACAATTTTTATGGATAAATCTAAGAATATATGCAAGAAATATGGAAAACTTGTATGACCCAAACTATAAAATATTGATGAGAGAAATCAAATGTGGTTTCATGTCAGCATTATATGGGGAAATTTCAAAAATAAGGTTTCCTGAATTAGAAATTTTGAAAATGGAGCCTGAAAATCTGTATCTGCAGCTAGTTCTCCCGCAGTCCAGTCTGTATTCAGATGTAAGTATTATTATGTCACTGAACTAAAGTAAGGTTATTTTTTTTTGTATTAGTTTGAAAAGAGGCTTTTATTCCCTCTCTCTTCCCATCAGGTACCTCTTCAGTATGTTTCTTATTCCCCCAAGCTTTTACCAGATGCCCGTATTCAATAAATAAATGCTGACTTGAAGACAGTGTTTTCACAGTAAGTGCCAGTGAGAGAGCCAGAACTAAGAAAAGGGTAGAGGCTCCTGGGATTCAGTGATGCTCTATTTTTTTATCACTCTGAAGTTATACTCTGATTTGCAATCCAGAGTCCCACCAACTTGTTGAGAGGGGCAACGCAATAGCCATTACACATGGAATCAAATTGTTGCCAGACCAACATCTGATGGTGAACAGAGAGATCTCTGGGAAGAGGTAAAAAGCCTGCATGGATAGCCTTGTACTAAGTTAATTATCACTAATGGGTTTGAGGGAGAAATAAATGGGGGTGGGATGAAAATCTCACAATGGCATGCGCTCTGGGGTGTTTCATAAAACATTCGTGAAGTTGCTCTTGGCTTCACAGACAAGAGAGACAGGCAACTTTCAAAGGTTTCATATCTTGAAATCTTTTAGGTTTCTCACAATAGATGGAGAATGAAGAGTTTAAAGAGCATTAAATTGTACACTTGAAGTTAATATTACATTGTATGTTAACTAACTGGAATTTAAATAAAAAATAAAAAAATAAAGAACATTAAATAAGGGTCAAGAAGACTGGGTTCTGATGCTCGTTCTGCTTCCATGTAACTGTAATCTTTGCTACTTTATTACACTTCTTTCGTCCTTTCTTTCCTGCTCTATAAAATTAGTGGATAGAATGAGTGGAACTAATCTTAGGGTTCCTGTACAGTTCCAATAGAAAATCTGTACCTCAAAAATTTAAGGTGTTTATACAAATGAAAGGTACTGAAAACTGAGATTTGGGTGAATAAGAAATGTGTTGCTCAGCTCTTGAAAATGGACATCAAAGTCTTAAGAAATTCTTCTTTTTACCTGAATAGGCATAAACAGTTTTCCAAGAGAGACAAAAGAAGAGACAGACAGAGAGAGAGACAAAGATTAGATGTAGATACAGAGTCTCAGTAGTGACAATCTGTACCGTGCACAGTGAAATACACAGTGTAATCTAAAGCTTGAAAAGCTTAAAACACTGGTAACAGACAACTGAACAAGGAGGAGGGACTTGTTGTCCACACTGCACACTGACTGCTGTTTTCAGTCTCTTTACTATATCCCTGTTCATTCAGAGCTGAACCTGTACACAGAGAGCAAGGAGAGACACAATAAAGAGGCAGACCACTCCAGATTAGTAGGCAGCATGTGTAATAAGCAAGGAAATTTATGAGGCATCTTTAGGGCAGTCACAAGAAGAGTGGATCACTGCACCTGAGTGCCAGAGGCCTTGTACGAGGGTGAGTCATGTGGACTGTCCAGATGGTCTCAACAACACATTACCATCTCAAGGCTGTATACCTCAAATGGCTCTGGCTGTGAGTATGGTGAGCAGAATATATATTCCAAGGGCAGGGGAGCGGGTGACGAGCCTCCCATTGTCCAGGCCCTGCTGGCAAGTCAACCAGCAGGCATGTTGTCTCAATGACCTCACTGAACAATCCCCATAGTACCTCTCATGGTGTGGGGGTGGGAAGGATTGCTGCTCAGCAAGTTTAAATGAAGAGACTTTGTTTCCTTTTTTGAATGAAAGTTGCTATACTCTGGAGTTGTTTATTTTTCTTTTTTCTTTTCTTTCTTTCTCTTTTTATTTCTCTTCAACCTAGTAAATTTCTGAATGGTAAAATCATCTGAATCAAAGCCAGTTCCACAGCCTTATATTTTTTCATACAGGCCTCTGATCTAAGAGACTTAGGGGAAGAGTTTAGAAGGAGAATGAAGGAGATTGTGATATTGTGATTTATAAGAAATATAGATTTGGTCTTCTTCTATGGTTCCTGGCTCACAGCTCCTAACCTCCCTGGAATTTCCTTAGTCATAATAGTTTAAGGATGTCCTTTACATTATGTTAATGAGGTGACTTATGGATCTCAAGATGGGAGATGGTCACCAGAGGAACCAACTACATGATTAGAGAGTTAGAAAAAAAAATTTAAGTTCATTTATTTATTTTGAGAGGGACAAAGATAGTGACATTGGGCAGGGGCTGGGGGTGGGGGTGGGCAGAGAGAGAGGGAGAATCCCAAGCATGCTCCACACTCTCAGCACAGAGCCCAATGTGGGACAAGAACCACGAAGCTATGAGATCATGAGGTGAGCTGAAGTCAAGAGTCAGACACTTAACCTATTGAGCCACCCAGGCACTCCTAGAGGGTTAGAAATTTCAGTCTCATCCCCTGACAGCCAAGGAGAGCGAGAGAGGCTGAAGGCTGAATCTTTCCTCAATGATTTAGTCAATTATGCCTATGTAATGAAGCCTCCGTAAAACCCAAAAGCATAGGTTTCAGAGATGTTCAGAGGTTTCATGGATTGGTGAACACATGGAGTGCATGCCTGGAGAGGCCAAGGAAACTCTGTGCCCTTTCCCCATACCTTGCCCTGTGCATCTCTTCCATCTGGCTGCCCCTGAGTTCTATCCTTTTATAATAAATTGATGATCTAGTAACTATAATGTTTCTCTGAGTTCTGGGAATGGCTCTAGAAAATTAACTGGAGGAGAAGGTTGGGGGAACCTCTGATTTATAGCCAGTTTGGTCAAAAGTACAGGTAACAACCTGGACTTTCTATTGGCATCCAGAGCCGGAAGAGATCGTTGAAACCTTTAATTTCTAACCAGTCAGAAGCCAGGTAACAGTTTGGGCTTACTACTGACCTCTGAAGTGGCATGGGGGGTGGGGGTGGGGGGTTGGGACACAGTGGCAGTCTTGCAGTCAACCTGTAGAATCTGATGCTATTCCAGGTAGATAGTGTCAGAACTGAGTTAAATGCCGGGACACCAGTAAGGTGTCTAGACAGAATTGCTTGGTGTTGTGTGGGAAACCTCTCTACAATACGCACATAGGAATTGGGTCCATGAACTCAATTTAGTGTGTCCTGTTGACAGTGCAATTCAGATTAATAGGAGTTGATGATGATTGTAATCCTAAACTGTTTTACGTCTCTCATCCTCACTGTCTCAGATCATAGGTAAAGCACCTTGCGACATGTACGCATGTACTGGTACATCATTCCTTCTTATGGCTGAATAATATTGCAATGTAGGGATATATCACATTTTATTTATGCATTCATTTGTTGATAGACATTTAGGTTTTTTCCACTTTTTGGCTATTATGAATAATGCTCCTATAAATGTTCACATACATGATGTTGCATGATGTTTTTATTGCTCTTTCCATATACCTAGAAGTAGCATTGCTGGGTCATATGATAACTCTGTGTTTAGTGAAAACATTAGGCTAAGTGAAAAAAGCCAGTCACAAAAGAGCACATACTATATAATTCCACTTATTTGAAGGTACAAAATAGGAAAGTCTACAGAGACAATGTATCTTAATGGTTGTGCAAGGCTGAGAGTAGAGGGGAGAGTATAGAAGAATAATAGCTAAAGGGTATGGGGTTTCTTTTTGATGTGACAAAAATGTTCTAAAATTGGCTGTGATAATGACTGTATATAATTATGGACGTATTAGAAACCAATAAAGTACACTTTAGGTGAATTGAACGTTACATGAATTATATCTCAAAAAAGCTATTAGAGATGAATGGGAAAATACATTCAAATCAAACTAAAAAAAAAAAAAAATGTATGTGGGAGCCTTTTTTCCTACCCAGAACAATCTATCCATGCTTGACCTTGGTTATCCCTTCTAAGAAATCCTAGTTTGGTGTAAGTGAGGCTACTCTGTGCTTGCCACTATTACAGCTCCTTCCACTTGCACCAGATGTATCTGTTTTGTGGCCATCTTCTCATTAGATTGCTATTCCTCTGGGAGGTGAAGTAATATCATACTAATAATTATGACCCTAGGGCCCCCAAACAAAGCCTGGAACATAATGGGTAAAAAATAAATATGTCATGTGGATGAATACTCCAAATCATTTTTCCCCACTGGAGAGGTGCAGAGTTTTCATAAGGAAGCAGACAAGAGGGTTTAATTTGGAGCTGCCAATTCTCTCAAGTGGCAACCCAGACTTCTCATGTAAAGTGGTACTCTCCTAGCAAGCTTCAGACACGGACTCTTAAACTTACCACCAAATACTTGTAAGGACACGGATAAAGACAAAAATTCACACCATCATTTAAATGGACACTGATGCAGGGTGCCTGGGTGGCTCAGTTGGTTAAGCGCCTGACTTCGGCTCAGGTCATGATCTCACGGTTCATGGGTTTGAGCCCCACATTGGGCTCTGTTCTGACAGCTCAGAGCCTGGAGCCTGCTGTGTCTCCCTCTCTCTCTGCCCCTCCCCTGCTCACACTCTCTCTCTCTCTCTCAAAAATAAATACACATTTAAAAAATTAAAAATAAGCTAAAAAAATGGACACTGACAGTTTAAGAGCTAAGAATTTCTACTAATTATGACAGAAAGAGAGGTTAAAATAAACCAATACACAAAGTAACACAGTAAGTGTCCTGTTCTAATCCAATTTAAAGAAGTTAGGGAAGTAATTTATCTTTCCTATTGACTTAGAATTCTTCTGAGAGATTCAGATTTTTGTCAATGGGAAAATGGGTAGCCAACTCTCCACAAGCAGCCATCTTTTCAGGGAGGCCATGTTTAATGTGCAAGATTACTATTCCATGCCCCACACCTCCAAATATGAAGATATCCATAAAGATATAGCCATTCCAAGGACACATTAAGGGACTGTTGGTACTTACTTGCACCTGTGACCCAAATATAACTAGGTCACTTTGTGGACAGTTTTAAGATACATGGTATTCCATCAAGCAAACTAAAGATTGATGTTCTAATTTCAGAAAACATTATATATCTTTAAGTATTTTAAAGAGGAAGCAAAAGAGAATTATATAGAAAGACTTCATAATCATCTTTTTTGCCAAAAATCTCCCCAAACACCTTCGAGCAAATGCTCAATGATGTTTCTTATTTTCTGTCTCCTACAAACTCTATAAAATTCTGACCCTTCCTATAAAAACCAAAAGAATCTTGAATGAATTTTAACAGATAATAAAACTGTAAAAGAACAAAAATGAGGTTGGCCTCACTTTTCTCTGTAAAGCCAAATGTCTGAAGTTTAATGGATACCTATCATTATATTTTGATGGAGAAAGCATCAGACATTAAGAGTTTCTGGAAAACAAAATATTGTTAGGGTCACAGTTACTGTTCCCTCTTTGCTTTTATGTGTCTCATATTAGACATTTCTTCAGATACTGTGTGATCTTGGCACACACTTCAACTTGAATTGTTAAAAAGCTTACTGGAAAACATAAATACCTGGGAGGGGCTTGTAGACTGTAGACTTAAATATAGGGAAGTGTGAAGAAGCTGTTTCATTTGGAAACACTAGATTGTTTTCTAGGACTGGTCAGATTTCTTAAAGAAACTTCCAATCCCCTTCCAAAAAGAAAACAACAAAAACCGTTGCTAGAAATCTAGGAACCAAGTAGGGGATGGCAGTGGATATTTGTGGGCTCATCTTTTGGTATGCAGATGGACCTTTTCTGGTCCCTCCATTTTCAATACAGTGCTCCTACCTTCATTATTGCACACTCATCCCTTCCTGCAGAAGCCCAGGGGCCCTTCTCAGAGAGTGGTCCCCGCTTCTGTGGGCAGGGCAGACTTTCCCTCAGAACTGGGTTGGAGATCTTGGAATTAAACTACTTCTTCAAAAGACTTTGGAATAGTCATACTGTTTGCAGTTTACCCTCCCCATGAACTTCCAGAGATAGATTGTGTTGTCAGTTACAGAGACTTGTAGAATTTCTACAGTACACACTGACTAGTTCGATTGATTTCCTCTCTTCCGGTTTAGGATTCAGCTTGGTCTGACTTGGTCAGGCTGCCTCCTTTGCCATCCATCCTTCACATCGCATCTTCCCAGCCCTGTTTCTGTCTCTTCTATCAGTCATGTCCTTGTGAATTTATTCATTTTAGATTCCCCTTTACCAATTGTTTGTTTAATTTTAGCAGGAAGTGAAATTAAGTTTGCTCTTACCAAGTCTATTAATAAATTTATAATTTTAAATTATCTTATTTCCAAGATGAATCCTAGTTGGTCATAATGTGTTATTCTTTAATCACTTTGCTAATTTTGTTTGCTAAAATTTTATTGAGATTTTTGCATTATGTTCACAAGTGATACTCTTCTATTGTTTTTCTTTCTTATGTTGTCTTGGTTTGATTTTGAAATAAGGTGAACTGGACTCATTGAATATAGTACTGTGTCCCATTTTTATTACCTGTAAGGGATTAGTATGGGAATGTGTTTTGACACATTCAGATGTTTTGACAAAACAGAACTGTAAAAACACCTGGGAATGTTGCTTTTTTATTACTGATCAAGTTTATTTAATAGTTTTAGGGTTTATTTAGATTTTCTATTTATTGTTAATAGTATAAGTTTTGTTCATTTTAGTTTCCCCTAAGTGCATACATTTCATTTAAGATTTAAAATTTTTAAGCATATTTTTTGTAGAATTCTTCTTTTGTTTAATGCCCTCTGCAACTATAGTTATGCTACCTTTATAATTTAATAGAGTTAATTTGTGCTTTCTCTTGAGTTTATCAATCTCCTCAGAAATTTAACGATTTTATTAGTTCTCAAAAAATATCCTTTTTATTGTTTCATGGTCCTAAAAATAACTAATTTTATGATATTTTTTTATTCTACTGCCTTTGGCTTCTTCTTTTTCCCTAACTTCTTGAACTGAACACTTAAATCGTAATTTTTAGAAATATCTCTACTGTAAAATAAGCATGTTCAACCACAAATTTCCTTCTAAAAACCATTTTATTCCTGCATCTTCCAGGTTTTGTTACATACAGCTCGTGTATTTAATTCTAAATACATTGTAATGTCTATTTTGATTTCTTCTGTAATTTAAATATTTATTAATAAATGGTGTGTGATTTTGGCTTTTTGTAACTAATTACTACTTTCATTGCAATATAGTCAGAAGAGGCATGTGTATAATTTTCATCACTTAGTAATTATTGAGATTTAATTTTTGGCCTGGTTGATAGTCTACTAAAATGTTTCATATTTCATTAAAATGATGAATTTTGTTGTAATGGTTTCTCAGAGATCTCTGTGATGATTTTGGACATTTCAGCATCAATGTTCAATTTTGTCAGTGCTCACTCTATAAATTTGGGGGGAGTATAAGAGTACAGAGAATTTGTATGTTGCTGATATAAAACTATAAAGATTCAGAATTAAGCAACACAAGTGCTACAGTTAAAATGTATATTATTCCAACAAGATGGTTCTAAATGGAAATGAATAGCCTTGAATTTATATGGCAAGGAATTGTTCCTTTTATTATTTACAATAGCTTTCTTTATCCTTAATAAATCTTTTGAGGCTTGAAGTCTATTTTATGTGCTAATAATGAAGCTACAGCAGATTTATTTTGGTTAATAATTTCCTGTTTCTTTTCTTCTGTCTCTTTATTTTAACCTTCTGGTACTTCTACATCTGGGATCTTGTGTGGGACAATCAACAGGTGTATACAAATTCAGAAAAAAATTAGCTCTTTAGTAAATGAATTGGTCTTCCAATTGTTAAGTGATGGCTCTTTATCCTTAATAAAGCTTTAAAGTCCATATTGTTTGTTATTTAATACTATAGTTCTGCCTCATTTTTAAGCCACTCAGTTGACTTGGTACTATTACTGATATTATGGTCAGTGTATTTATAATTTCCCACATCTTTTACCCAGTTGTATTTGTCACCATTGAACCTTTCTGGATTTTTTTTGTCCTCCACAATGATATACAGTGAGACAATCTTTCACTGAGAAGCTGTGAATGGTAAATACTCTTAGCCTTTCCTTCCAAGTGTCTGCTTTTAATTTCATTCTTAGATCATAATACATTAAACTATGAAATTGCAGGTTATGCGACTCTTTTAGTATTTTGCATATGTCTTTGGATTGTCTTCTGTAACCTTATAATTGTCTAACTTTTTAAAAAATTAATCTATCTTTTCCTACCAGGTTCTTTTTCAAGATTTCTGTTTTGCTTTGGTTTTCTTTTGTTTTACTCTAATATTTTTGGAAATCTATTTTATTTGTTCTGCTTATAGCTCATTGTGCTTCTTAAATTGAGGACTAATGTTGTTCTTTAATTCTGCAAAAGTTCTCATTTATAATTGTTAATCATCTTTGCAATTTCCCTGAGCAAAAGGATGTGATGGCCCATTTAAGCTGTCTGAGGGGCAACCTTTCACACTGCCAACTTTGTGCAAGGTTTCATCTCTCCTTCTTTTACAGGCCTAAGGCCAAATCTCCTGTCCTACGTAGGTGTTAAAACCTCATTTCTAAGTATTGGGTCCATATCTGGATTATTATCTTCATGGACACTAAGTGCACCATATTGATAATCGATCACAACAGCCTTTCATTCTCTCTCCACGCTGGAACTCAGGATTTCCCTTTCTTCCTCTTTTACTTCTTTTCTTCCTCTCTCCCGTCCTTCTACCATTTCTTTCTTTCTTT
>NC_064808.1:68653667-68693621 GCF_023721935.1 Panthera uncia
TTCTTTTCTTCCTCTCTCCCGTCCTTCTACCATTTCTTTCTTTCTTTTTGACTTCTACCCACTATTTTAAAAATATTTTTCAGAATTTAAATTTATTTTAATGCATGCTGAGACTCTGCAGGTTTTTACTTCACATTTTTATAAAGAAATATTTGTAATCTGAAAAGAAAAAGGGAAATAATCACACATATCCCTAAGAATCTAATAACATAAAGCTTATCTATTACATATTCTGCTATTTTTTCTTAATTTAGATACTAAAAGGAAAAATGTGACTTTCATTTAGAAAATAAGTCTGCTAACCCAACTCTTAGCTGAAAAGATTCTAAATCACCAACTAGCGATATAGACAGATAGCCTGACTGAGGTAGAGTCTAGGCTGTCAGATCAAAGAAAATCTTCCTTTTCTTCTGTCTTTCTGACACAACCCTGACATCCTTAGCTAACCCTTTGTAGAGTATGGCCTTCTTTGGACTTTACATTTAATCATCATACCCCAGTGAAGTGAACTGAGTCATACAGCTGTCATGAAAAGTCTACCTGAAAGCGGTCAGTTCTCTGGATATTCCTAGCTTAAAAAAAATAAATAAATAACTAAATACTATCATCTCTTGACGGGGAAACAAGGGAAGCAGGCTAGTTTTGTGGTCAGGCTATTGGGAAGACACAATTGAATTGAAGTTGTGTATAACGTGGCGTAGGTGGAGGTTCCTGTTTCTGGGGAAAACTAGCAGATTTTTCCAGAGTTTTTCTTTTCCCAGAACTACTTTGCAAAATAAATTGGATGCGGGGCATTTGCCTCATGTCCAGCCTCTTTCATGGCAACATAAGGCGAATAAGTCTGGGCTGCATCAGAGTTGTCTATGGCATAAAGCGTATGTTTTCTCTTTGTTTCAGCGTCTCTGATCATATGATATAAATATGCCTTTGTGTAAGGCAGCAAATTTCAAAGGGCTTTATAAGTATCAGATCTTTGAGGAGTAAGTGATCAGAAAGAATGGGGCATTCTATGCCTCAGAATTTAGTTACCACTATGAAATACTCAGAGGATCAGGAAAAAAAGTTTCTTAATCCCTTAGACTGTCTGATCCTCTAACATATAAAATAGAAATATTAGGATATAGAATCTTAGTAGCACAAAGATACATTTGTTACTAGGCTTAATTATTAATAAATTGAGATAATTTGGGATGAAAGAGAAATTGATAATCTAAAATTTTATAGAATTCTTTCATATTCATTGTCTAACTTTTTTTTGGAACTGCTGAATACAAGAAACAAATTTAACATATACATATTCCACTTTTTAAATTTTACCTTTCAAGTGATGACATGTCCTCCAGAGAAGAGATATATAAAACACAAAGGGAGAAGGGCGTGGAATTTTTGAGAGGCTGAAACCTCCTGTTTTAAACATACCTCAGTTATTTATTTTTATTTTTTTTAACGTTTATTTATTTTTGACAGAGAGAGACAGACCATGAATGGGGGAAGGTAGGAGAGAGACAGGGAGACACAGAATCCAAAGCAGGCTCCAGGCTCTGAGCTGTCAGCACAGAGCCTGACACGGGGCTCAAACTTAGACTGTGAGATCATGACCTGAGCTGAAGTCGGACGCTTAACTGACTGAGCCACCCAGGCGCCCCAAAACATATCTCATTTAATTGTCATAATAATCCTGTTATCTAATTTTATTATCCTTATTTTACATAAGTAAATAAATAAAAATAAAACAAAATAAACTGAGGCTTAAAATGAGGTTAATGGCTGGTATAAAACAAAACTGGTCTTAAATGATGGACTCCCTTCTTTTAAAGCCTGCTTTTATTGGTTTGTTTGATTTTGCTATGTATCATGATTGACTTTAGATAAAAAGCTATATTATTGGCCACTGGATAAAAGTAAGATGTTTGACAAAAATACTAGAGATTACATCTAAATGGTATGGGGACAAAACTTTATGTAGCAAATAGGCTATTACAGAACTTCCAGTCCAGAAGTCCTGCTAATTCCCTTATAGATTTGGCATTCTTGATTGAATTTTTTTTACACATGCAGTATTTGTCATTGGTTTAGGCTGACAGACACTTGAATAGCACAAAATCATTACACTGTGTCCATAATAAGGATTATATATTTTATAATGACAAAACTTCTACGAATGTTGGTCTAGCCCTCAATGGTGATGAATTGAGGGCCAGTGGTAAAGAGCTGGATTTCAGTAATGAGGAAGCACATTTTCTTTGCTTGTTATGACCTTTCTATATCTCCTTTTCTCTTAGATTCACCTAAAATAATCCTATCCTTTTATCCACATGAGCCATAGTATCTATACGCTATGAAGTGGATAGCATGCAATCTTTAACTCATCCCTAAATCATGTCAATTTTTCACACTGCTGGCACAGAAGTCATATTTTCTCATTAACTCTACTTTCCAACCACAATCAATTACTGAAGGTCCTAAATGCATCTTGTCATCTCTGTATTTTTCTGCTCCCTTTACCCGGACTATACTCTCTTCCCCTTCTTCTGTTTACTTATACCATTCTTCCTTCAAAGCTTGATTCAGGCCTCATCTCTCCCCAAGAAGTTGTTCCTGACAATCTTGTCTCCCCAGGCTGCTTCACAGATGAGTTGGTGGGATATGAGATGGAACATTGTCTCCACTGTGTTCCCATAATTCCCTGAACATAAATCCCAACACAGAGATCTGGTGAGAAGAACAGAGGTATTGTAACTACACTGGTGTGTTCAAACCCTGGATCCAACAGTTCTTAGTTGCATGCCGTGGGTAAGTCATTCAAACTTTCTGAACCTCATTTTCTTTATTGGCAAGATTAGAATAACCATTTCATTGAGGTTGGTTGCATAGAAAAACAACATGTAAAAGGCACAGCATAGGCATTTATGCTGGATATCGTTCCTTTGGCCTCCCAGGTTCATCCTTTGCCTTCTCTACCTCATTCTGGGACACATGAGGCTGAAAACGAGAATTGCATTAATGGGCTCCTTGCTCCTCTGGCTTGAGTTTGACTTCACTCGGAGAGGTGCACAGACATTAAGATTAGATGGCAGAAGAAAAGTGAAGTCAAAGGTCAAGGTATTTAGTCCCCAGTCCTTTTTTTTTTTTTTTTTTTTGTAGCCAGACGTTGCCTGCATTTTTCTCCAAGGCCACAGCTCCCGCCAGCTGGCTCAGTCAGTGCAGTAACCTTCTCTGTATTCCAGCAATTGTTCCCTCCCCTTGCCCTTCATGCCCAGGATTCTGCATTATCCCTTATTCATTTCCTTTAACTCTTCTCCCAAAATTGTAAATAGTTCCTTTATTAAACCCCCCTCAAAAAGCCAGCTTACGTCTGTCAGCTGCTTCCTGCCAGGGGCCTGACTAATATCACATTCAATATTATTAACAATGTGCACTTAACAAACTGTACTGTAATTGTCTCTTGATTTCTCTGAATCCCCTGTCAGACCATGAACTACTTCAGAGCAGGGACCATAGTTTATTTGTCACTGTTATTATCTGCTGTCACATACAATGTTTGGCAAAACATAATCAGTCAATAAATGTTTGTTGATAAATTAGATGAGGGAAGGGATGCATATTTTCTGACTCCTTAAAAGTAGACACTGCCCTTTATTCTTCTGAGTACCTCACAATGGGTGATATCAGGAAATGTTTGCTATTATGAATGTGAATTTGTCCAGAAAAAAAAATGGTTTAAGATGATTAAAAGGAATGTTTCAAGGCAAATTATTCTTGGGAACGGTCAACTGGCCATCAGGTTAAGTGTCATATGAAATTAGCTTAAAAGGATAAGAAGAACTGAACTCTGGAGAGGGCAGAAAGTTGAGTTTGGCTGAGTCTTTTCATAAACCCATACTTAGTTTACTAATCTATGTAACTATTTGGATAAAAGTGAGTTGAGAAGGGAAACATGCTATAGATTATTTAGGTAAACATTTTTTTTTTAACCATTATCTTGCATAGAACATTATGGTAGTGCACCCATTTTGGAAGACATCACTTGAAGCACAATCACTAGGTTAATTTTTTTCTCTTCACCATAAGAGATATGCTAATTATGTTAATTTAGTAGTGGGTAGGAATAATGATGAGAATTACACTTTTAACTTTGTTCATCACAGGCATCATTGGGTACCCAGGAACAACAGGAACAGCTCAGGAAAAGGCAATTGGTTTCAAATGGCCAATTAGAAATTCTGGGTTGTGACAGGGGCTCAGATTCAGGATTAAATAGTTCAAATTTTAAAAGACAAGGAAATTGAGTTTGTAGATGTATTTTGTCATCTAAAGCTATGAAAAAATGGCATCATTTTAACAACCTTTGGAAATAGACCATGCAGGCATTATCACTTTCATTTTATAATTGTGGGAGGTTAAAACCAGAGAGATTAGGGGCGCCTGGGTGGCTCAGTCGGTTAAGCGGCCGACTTCGGCTCAGGTCATGATCTCGCGGTCCGTGAGTTCAAGCCCCGAGTCGGTCTCTGTGCTGACAGCTCAGAGCCTGGAGCCTGTTTCAGATTCTGTGTCTCCCTCTCTCTGACCCTCCCCCGTTCATGCTCTGTCTCTCTCTGTCTCAAAAATAAACAAACGTTAAAAAAAAAACAAAAAAAAAAACACCAGAGAGATTAGGTGCTTTGCCCAAAGTCACACAGAACAGGGCAGTACCAGAACTAATACGAACTAATCTATGGTGGTACTAGTCTTTCCACCTTACCAGGATGACTCTTCCCACCCAGAGTTGCCCAGTTGTTCATCTGACTTTATTGGAGGCACATTTATTATAGGCTTTTTTTTTCCAAAGCTCTTCTTCTAAGAGTTATATGTGTTTATTTTATTATAATGAATTTAATTTATTTATGTTGGTTTTGGCACTTTCATGAGATACTTTTTGATAATTAGAGATTATCTTTGCTGATAGAATACGTAAGGGTTGCCCTCATTTTGGTTTAAGTTTCAGTGTCTTCCTAGAGCCATCCTTGGTCTTACCCAAACTGTTGGATGACATTGCCTTTATGGTGATTCCCAACCCATTAGCTGCAGAGCTCTTTAGGGATCCAGCTAACCTATGGGGCCCTAGATATTCCAAAACAACCTGTATTATGTGTAGGCTGACTAATTTCTGTGACATAAACATATATACCTAATGTTTTACAAATGCACATACCTACTGCTATAAAAAGAAAATATGAGGGGCGCCTGGGTGGCTCAGTTGGTTGAGCATCCGACTTCAGCCCAGGTCATGATCCCACGCTTCATGGGTTTGAGCCCCACATCGGGCTCTGTGCTGACAGCTCAAAGCCTGGCCACTGCTTCAGATTCTGTATCTCCCTCTCTCTCTGCCCCTTCCCTACTCTGTTTCTCTGTCTCCCCAAAATAAACAAGTATTAAAAAAAATTAAAGAAAAGAAAATATGAATTTATGTGACAGAATTATGAAACCAATAGGTTTGTGTCGTTATTTGTGTTCAGTAAATAGTGAAAGACAATGCACTTTCTCCCAGAGAATCTGCACTATCTACTGACTTTGAAACAAGTTTCTTTTTACTTTCAAAAACACTTTGCATTTTAGTTCTACATTTTGGTTCATTAGCTAGATCTGCTTTAATGTCATCAGAGGCTTTGCTGTCTTTCAGCAGTCACCCTGCAATTGTGTCTTTTTACTAACCCATTTTCTTTATAATGTGTCTTAAATTATACCCTTTGTTCTTAAAATGCAGATTTTTCTCTTTGTTAATACTTTTTAGATCATTTCTAATGAAGATTTAATGAAAAGTGGGGTATGCATTAAACAATCGCTGAAGTAGCTTTACATCTAGAATTGTGCACGATCAAGCAATGGACAAAGATTAAAACCTGTCGTAAGGATAATCTATAGACAGTTTAAGTAAAGCAAAGAAAATAGGAGTCATTTGGTATTGTGGTGACTGTGATTTACCTAACACCCAACAGTTTTATGAGAACCAGTTTGGAAGGGAGATTTAGTGTATGACTGAGGTAATCTATCACAAAAGACCACATTCAAACTAGGGCAGAGAGGACTCATCTCAGCTCTAGAAGCTTATCAAGGTTATGATCAAGTACCTAAAGCTGACCTTCACAATAGTTATGGCAATATGACACAAGCAAAATATGAAGTTAAGATTAGAACCAAAGCAGGATTAGTACAATAAAGTGTAAACAACAAGTAAAACTTTATTGGCATAGAAGATCACACAATAACATAGAATATCTATGAAATTTGGAATATACAGATAGATATGGCCTCTGAGTGGTGCCTGGGTGGCTCAGTAGGTTATGCATCCAACTCGGTTTCAGCTCAGGTCACGGTCTCACAGTTTGTGAGTTCAAGCCCTGCATCCAGCTCTGTGTTGACAGTGCAGAGCCTGCTTGGGATTCTCTCTCTCTCCCTCTCTCCCTGTCCCTCCCCTGCTCGTTCTCTCTCTCTCTCTCTCAAAATAGATAAATAAAGCCTAAAAAACAAACAAAAAAGAAGTTTAAAAAAGATATGGCCTCTGAGATTCACTGTTAGTTTGACCTTAAGCACTAACCTTAGTTTTCTTAAGTATAGAGGGCTATAATATGTACCTTACAGGCTTGTTATAAGGATTAAATTTGAGAGGGGAAGGAGTGAAAAAACTTATATTTAATTTAGCCAGCTGGACTCAGTTTAGATGATCCCAAATTTGTTGGCAGCATCCAAAGCATCATAGTCAGAAGTAAGTCGAACATATGCCTCTTCTTTCCTTCAGGGCTGATCAGAGCTGCTCAGGCTCTATGTCAGTGTCATAGAGCTTCTTCACAGCCTGTTTAATCTGGTGCGTGCCTGTTGGCCTTGACATACACAATGAACACAAGTGTTTGTTGTCTTCTATTTTCTTCATGGCTGATTTTGCAATCAGGGGGAACTTGATGATGGCATAGTGGTCGTGCTTATTTCTCCTCTGGGTGCTCTTTTAAGGATATCTGGGCAGCCTTTGGAGACATAGTGTTGGGCCATGAGAAGGGAGGTGAAATGCAGGTCTTCTTATTTTATTTTATTTTATTTTTATTTTTTGTTGTTCTGGACACATTTCGGTACCATCTTCTTGCTTTGGCTTTGGGGTTAACTCTGGGAGGGGCAGGGGCTTCCTTCTTCACTTTTGGTGCCATCTTCACGAAACATGAGGATTCAATTTTTTTTTTTAATTATGTGTAAAAAGCCTACCCCAAAGCAGACTTTCAGTAAATAATGTTGCATGAAAATGACTGTTGAGCAAGTCCTAGGTAAATAAATGCTAGTCCCTTCTTGTCTCTTAGCCAGACCTCTATCAGGATGCTGGTAACTGTGTCATTAACTCTCCTGGTTAGTCTTCCTTCACGGTGGGCCTTCTCACTTTCCCCAGTCAATAATGAGTTTATTGCTGGGTTTTGCCCTCTGGCTTAATGTTTGACACTACATTCAAAATGATGGCTAGTCTCATTCATATTTCTTCCCATCCTCCTCTAACTCTGCTTTTCCTGTGTCCAAGGTAGTATGACGTGATCTTAAAAGTTCACCCATTAGCCTAAACTGTTATGATTTATTAACTCAATGCCAGTTTTATTATCTTTTTTATTATTATCTTTTATTATTCTTTATTATTATATTTTATTATCTTTTTCTGTATGTTTGAAATATTTTAGAACTTTAAAACACATGTCACAGAATAAGGACAATAAAAGAAGAAGAAATAGATCTACCCATCCATCAGTTCTTCCACTCTCCATCTAATAAAGATATATGTAATGTGCCAGGCACTGTATGAGGTACTTGGCATGAAGTTACATTTTTGCCCTCAATGGGTTAATGGTCTGAAGGAAACATGAGACAAAATGATAGATCATTACAAGGTATTCTGATACCAAAGGTGAACTTAGGGTATGATGAGAGATGAGAAGAAATCCCCGCCCCCCCACCCATCCTCTGAGGGGTCCTGTAGAAAGAAAAGGCTTTCTTGAAGCTATAACATCTGAGCTGATTCTTTACAGTGTGACTCCATTATGCAAGTGAATAGAGGAGAGAAGCATTCTTAGTAGGGGAAAGGGCATGTAGTAAACTCAGAATTCTAAGGAAGCAAGATATCTTGGTGTAATGACAGAAGTTCAGTATCTTAGAGGTTTTAATTAGAGGAAAAGAGCAAATGAGGATGCTGCTTAGAGAAGAAGGGACAAATTTATAATAATGGTACCTAATTATATCTAATAAAATAGTGATTTCCTAGCTCTTAACACTGAAAAGTCCTAGAAGAACGCTGTAGTGATGAACACCATAAGCACCCAGTTTGTGGTTTTTAACAGTAACATTTAACATTTATTGAGGAGTTAATATATGTCAGAACTTGTATTAAGTGCTTAACATGTATCATTTCATTTAAAACTCAAAAAAGATCTATGTGATAGGGCTGAGTCCACTGAGGCCACAGTAAGTGAAATTATGGAACAAATTGTAAGTAGATGCCTATTTCCCCCCTTTTTTCTTTCCATGGGTCTAAGACTAAAAACTGGCAGAACTTGAATAAAAATTCAGTGACTCCAGAGCATTAAATCACAGTGGAGGCCTGTGACTTATACAACTTTGCATCTCCCAAGTATCTAGTATAGGTTCTTGGACATGGTAGACACTGAATACTTACTGATTAATGAGTTAGTCTAAACTTACACTGTAGAGAGTTGATGGCTTCATATTTTTCCCTTCAACTCTATACATGCATCCACATAAACACAATGATAATAATCATTACACAACGTGCCATCATGTAAGGTGGCTGATGTCTACTAATTAGCTGAATATTGGGGTAGAGATGCTTCAACTTTTTTACTGAAGTATAGTTGAAAAGATGCACCTGTTTTTACCACTTTTACCTCCAAAAGAAACACAAATACATAAACTAATAAGGAATTGAATACATAAAATTCTAGAAATCTTCATAATAGTTATGACAAATATGTAGGTTGTTTTTGGAAATTGTTAGAGTACCAAATCATAATTGTGAAATTGATAAAGCACAAGAATCGAGTATTTACCCCACCTTTCTTATATAGAATATAATTCAGAGTAACCAAATAATTGATGATGAAAAGTTATTTTTTTACAAAAATATTTTAAATGCAAATAGAATTACAAAATTCATGAGGTGCCTGGATAGTTCAGTCAGTTAACCATTCAACAGCTCAGGTCATGATCTCATGTTCATAGATTATAGCCTTGCATCAGGCTCTCTGCTGCCAATGCAGAGCCCACTGAAGATTTTCTGTCTCCCTTTCTCTCTGCCTCTCTCTCATTCTCTCATCTCTCTCTCAAAAATAAATATTTAAAAAAAAGAATTACAAAATTCACTATTCTTGTAATCTTCAATAAAATAATGGATATAGGAAATTATTATGAATGAATGATATATCTGTGAGGTAAAAGTTTGTCAGAGAACTATATTACAGACATGACAGTCTGACCTTTCCTCTACCCATTGTTCAATGTAAAAAACTAATAGTGCAAAGAGCAGATGTGTTCCTCTGATGTCTTTGAAAAAGTAGTGCATGACAACATGCATGAAGAAATTCTTAACAAAAACAATACAAAATTGATCCTGAATCTAATCAAATCTCTAAATCTAATTCCCTACTTATAGAAAATGCAAGGGATTATTATTGAAAATCCATGATGTGATAGAAAACACAGAATAAAGAAACATATTAGATGATACTGAGAGGAAAAATTGGTCATCCCTTAAAAGCGGAAAATACTAGTGAACAAAATCCAGTTTCTTCTATAAATAAATTGCATTTTTTTAAAAGATGAGAAAAATAGATTTTTAACAACAAGAAATATGTTAACCAAAAGCAATTTATAGACCTTGTTTGGATCTTCAAAAAAAATATGTTTAAGATAATTAAAATAAATTGAGCATAGACTTGAAATCAGAGGATGTTAAGCAACTATTGTTCTCTCTTTTTGTCTGAGATGTTAGACTGATATTGTAGTTATATATTTAGGTCCTTAATTGTTAACAATGTATACTGAGACATTACAGAGAAGACATGCTATTGGAGACTTGTTTTTAAAATACTAAAGATTTTTTTTCTTTTTATGTTCGTGAGACAGAAGAAATAATGCCTACAGAAATATGATGGTGGTGGTTGAAGTGTGCTGATGAGTACATGCTAATCAATTATATTATTTGTTTCTAGTTTGAGTATATTTAACTATTTACAGAGTAGAATTTATTTCTAAATGGTAGGTATTCAAATTGGAATCAATAAATGGTAGCTACTATTAAAATTGAGAGAAGGAGGGCTAAAAAATGAAGCTGGAGAAGAAAGTTCAAACTATCATCAACTGAATGAGCAAAGACAAACCATCAGAGTGAGGGAAAAGATCAAGGTCAATACCATGACTGGTCAAAACCAATGAGTGGCTGAATGATCAACGTAAACACCAGAGACCAGAGAAGAATTATTTGTGGCTAGACTCTACCATAAACTCTCAAATTCAGCATGTCTAGAACTGAACCCACATTCAATTTCCATAAACATTTTATCCTCAGTCTTTCTTCATTTTAGTTTATGACACAAGCTAGAAACCTAGAAGTCAACTCCAAATCTCTTTACTCTTGACGCCTCACTCCTCTTGAATTCATCACCTGTATATCTCTCAAATCCATTCACTTCTGTCCATCTCAGGGATCATCACTCTGGTCCAAGCCTCATAATTTCTTGCCCGAGTTATTCTCTACTAAGGATCTCTAGCAGTTATTTCTAGATTAACTCTTGTTCCCATCCCCATGTCTGTTGTCCTCTCATCAGCTTGAGTGAAATGTTTTCAATTCACATAGGATTACATCACAACTCTCCTTCAAACCTGTCAAGGACTAAGATCTCATTCATATGTATACCACCATACTTCTATCACATCTCCAGTCTCTGGGGTTGTAGCCACTTTAACCATCTTTAGGATCCTTGAACATGCTATGCTCCTTTCACTTTGGAGCCTTTGCACATGATATTCCCTCTGCCTGAAATGCACTCACATCCACTCTTGTCCTTTTCACCAGATTTCTTCTAATCTTCAGATGTCACTTGAAATGTAACTTCTTCCAGAATACCTTCCCTAACTATACCTCATGAAACTAGATAGGTCTCCCTGCCATCTTCCCTAGAAGCTCTTTTTTTTTTTTACAGCAGCTTAAAAAGTCATTTGACCAGGAAAAAAAAAAATTAAAATACACATAGTTATAAATGTTATTTAAAATTATTAAAATTAAAATATTATTTTAATAGACTACATGCTTCATGAGGATAGAAACCTCTCTGTTTTGTTTACCACAGCATCCCCATCTCTCAACATATGCCTGATAATTGATAATAAATACTTGCAGGCTATTTACTGAGCTCTAATTCTGGTTAATAGAGTATTGCATTAGCTCAGGTGTTAACTCATACAATAATCTCCTAGAATAGGAGATTACTCTCAAATTCTGTCATTCAGGGAAGAACAAGTTTAAATGGGGTTTGATATGGAAGAATTTTGTATTGACAATAAGACTGTTAAACATATGGATGGGAAAAGATAGTGTTCTATATTTGAGAGTAATAAAGAGGTCTGTCAAGTTAAAGTGACCACTTTTCTGAAGAGAAGTTAAGAGGACAAAGTATATTTTTGCCATTCATCTAAGCATGCTTGGAAGGCTATAAAAAACAGACCTGGGAAAATAGACACAGGAATCCAGCAGTGTGATGAAGACTTTATAAGTTATTCACTGGGAAGCCTGATAGGGGGGCAAGTGTAAAGCAAAATTCTTAATTAAATTGAACATTAGAAGTGAATTCTGTCTGCAAGTAGATGGAACAGAACTACAAAAGGCCACATGTGGTTATAAGTAACACAGAACCAAGACTCCCCAGGGACAAGAAGCCCTGTGTTAATCCCTTGGTGGGTCTGAAAGGAGGAAGAAAAAAGATTAAGCCTCCTTGTGGAGATCATGTGATGACTTCCTGATCCCAGCCAGAGGCAACATTTCCATGGAAACTTATCTTCTCTTCTTCTTCACCCACACACTGCTCCTTCCACCTAAAAAAGCTGCTTTGAGTCCCAAGAGAGTGGTACGGAGTCACCTTGATGTTGTTCTAAAAAATGAGACTAACACCAGAAGAAAGGGGAGAAAGCAGAGGCTGCCTATAACATCACGAGGAAAGCGATAGATAGTCTTCTCTGGAACCCCATAGCTCTGAGACCAGACACCGCTGCCTTACTCAGAGCTTTAACTTGTTCTCAGTTGTTCTGTAGGTTTAAGGGGACCACCCAGCTTCAAGTATGGAACAGGATAAGGAAGGAAATCCAGGAACAACTTTGGTTTGCCTACTCTCATCCTATAATTCCTCAGCTCACCTTAGTTTAAACCACTTAGTTTTTAGGCCCCTTGATGGACTGGTCCCAAGTTTAACTTCCTTTAGTGTGGGGAGCCTTCCTGAGTCCAGTTCTCCAGCTCGGCCAGTGAAACACAGCTCCTGCCTCTGGAGTCTCCCCCTGCCTGAAGTAGTATCTCCATTCTATTTGTCTTTCCAACTTACGCCTACCCTTTAAGCTTTTATTCAAGGGGCATTCTTTTAGTAAAAGTGGAATACTATTATCCAAAACTATGCAATCTGTTTCAGTATCCTCGGCTCACAAAGATGCCCCCTCCATTAGAAGTCTGATGTACATATTATCTATATTGCTCATTTGGAAACTGGCATAAGTGGTAGAATTATATTTTTATCCATGTGTTTCAGTTTATCTAGCTGACTATACACAGAAAAAGAATTTATAGGACCAGTAAATATTTATTGACTAAATATATTAATCCTATTCATTCACACCCTAACTTGAGAATTCTTTTATAAGACCATATTGCAGACTAAATATCAAAACAATTTCTGATTTCTAGAACTTATGGGCGAAACAACATGGCTACAGCATTAAAAAAAAAAAAAGAGTTTCCTTTGGAATATTAGCTAGTAGAAGTCTCCACAATAAAGCAGATCACCCACCTATCCTATCCTTAGGAATGGTTAGGAAATGAATGCCTAGATCACTAGAAAGTAGTCAACTGTATCAGATAATAAGGAAGGTGAATCAGAAAGATTTTTTTTTCTTCAGATACTTTGTATAAAATAAATAAGCTGCAATATAACTGGAGATGAAATAAAATCTCTAGGCTCTGAAAAGAATCTCTTTCTGCAGAGCTGAGTTCTGCAAATGTTGTGGCCTATTTATGGTCCCTGAGAAACTACCTTGGCCCCCATAATCTCTAACCTTTCCTGAACTTTCTTAATGAGAGAAGTTCTATTCCTGATACCACCTCTCATGTTCAAATTCAAATCATCACTAATTTCAGTCAACCAACTGGGTTTACTTAGATCAGGCATGATTATTATTCTATTATTATAACCATATGAGTTAAACTATTAATGGTGAAAAGTGTTTCTCCCTTTAACATACGCCTGTCCCACTGGTGGGATACGTGCCAACTCCAGGGAAAAGTTAGTCATGTGGTTTTCAGAAGATGAAAGCTTAAGATAAAGACGGAGAGTGTTTGATGCTGGAGGTGGGACTGGTGTTATATAGGTCTTAGCCAAAACATGTGATAGTCACTGTAGGGGTAGCTGGAAAGAGAAGTGTGTGGCTCAATTAACCAGCTCAAACAGATCCGTGAGGACGAGGGTAAGCATGCTCCTGGCTGCTCTGTGCTGCCTGCTGTGGAGTTTCCGGACCTCCGCTGGCCATTTCCCTCGAGCCTGTGCCTCCTCCAAGAGCCTGATGGAGAAGGAATGCTGTCCAGCGTGGACGGGTGACAGCAGTCCCTGCGGCCAGCTCTCAGGCAGGGGTGCCTGTCAGGACATCACGCTGTCCAAAGCTCCACTCGGGCCTCAATACCCCTTCACGGGGATGGATGACCGGGAGGCCTGGCCCTCCGTCTTTTATAATCGGACCTGCCAGTGCTTTGGCAACTTCATGGGATTCAACTGTGGAAATTGCAAGTTTGGCTTTTGGGGACCAAACTGCACAGAGAAGCGACTTTTGGTGAGAAGAAACATCTTTGATTTGAGCGTCCCAGAGAAGAACAAATTTCTTGCCTACCTCACTTTAGCGAAGCATACTACCAGCCCAGACTATGTCATCCCCATAGGCACCTATGGCCAAATGAATAATGGATCCACACCCATGTTTAATGACATCAATGTTTATGACCTCTTCGTCTGGATGCATTACTATGTGTCAAGGGACACACTGCTTGGAGGGTCTGAAATCTGGAAAGACATTGATTTTGCTCATGAAGCCCCAGGTTTCCTGCCTTGGCACAGACTCTTCTTGTTGCTGTGGGAACAAGAAATCCAGAAGCTGACTGGGGATGAGAACTTCACTATTCCATATTGGGATTGGCGAGATGCTAAAAGCTGTGACATTTGCACAGATGAGTACATGGGAGGGCGCAACCCAGCAAACCCGAACTTACTCAGCCCAGCATCCTTCTTCTCCTCTTGGCAGGTAAGGCATCCTGGACATACAATATCAGAGCATAAAAAAAACCTCAGCTATTGCTTCTGCAGGCAGGCCTTCATATACCCTCCTCTGCATCTCTCCTGCCAAGAGTAGAAAAGGTCCTCTATTAAAAGTTCTCAGTATACCTTGTATTTTTCCTTTACAGCACACTTCACGATTGTAATTACACAGATATTTGTGTGGTTATTTGTCTAATATCCTCCACCAGGTTCCTAAGCTCTAATAAATACATAGTATTTGGCTCATCACTGTATCTCTCAGTACCTAGGTTGGTGCCTCACAAGTGGAAAGGGCTCATTATCTGTTGAATGAATGGATGAATGTTCAGATGATTAGGCAGGTTAATGATCTAGGTCAATGTTTCTGAAATTTTCTTCACAATAAAATTCATACAGTGTATAAATTACAAATCCCTGGTCTTACCCTTAGACCCATTGATCAGAATCTTCAGGAGACGGTTCTTGGGAAGGCATCATTGACTAAATGTCTATGGTGATTATTATCATCAGGAAAACTGGGTGAATATTATTTAGATTAAATCTTTTTAAAAAGTATATGAAGACCCTGGGGCCCGAATAGGTACGTAATGAAAATGTTCATTTTCATTTAGCATGTGTGAAGCCCCGTTGCAAGACTTTTTGTGTAGTAACTCAGTTAATACTTTTACTAACCTTTCCCCAGTCTAAGGATTGAAACACTGAGGTATAAAGGTAACTTGTACAAGATTGCAGAGCCAAGAAATAGCAGAGATAGGTCAGGCTGGGCTGCCTGATTACCTATAGTATTCCCAAGGACATGACTGCTATGATGTCTTTAACTGAAGGATCTGGCTTATTCCACCTCATTTCATTTTTTTTCGTTAGGCTGCAGAAGAAATTTGCTTTTTTTCCTAAATATATTCAAACTTTAGAGGTACAAGGTAAGGAATTAAAATTTTGAAATTTAATTTCTATTTCTCCCGTTCTAAAATTTTCACTCTGGATTAGGGGCAAAATGTGACCCAAAAAATATGCTTGTAATAATTTAAAACCATAAGGTGAAAGGAATGCTTTTCTGTCTTTATTCCAAACATTTCTAATATAGAATTTTGACTAGCAGTGCTTTATGGAATTAAGCCCAATGTTTCAATGAGATGGGAAGAATCTGGCATCCACATCTTGCACTCTACAGACTTGATATATGAATGGCTTCCTCCCCTTCCCACTAAGTTCACACACCTTCCAAATGTAGTCTATTGAAGCTCATTGAAAATTGGTCATGGTGTAATACCTGGTATGACTAATGCCAAGTATTTACCAAGAGTAATGAGTGTTTTTTGCAGAAAAGGCTGGAAAAAGAAGAGCCTGAAAAAAACCTATTTCAATAAGCCTTTGGATCTCCTACCTTAATCTATAAAATGCAAAACTCTCATCTAACACTCTCATCCTGTTACTGCTTAAAATACTACTAAGTTAGGATAGGGATTTTCAGTCATTTATAATGCTTTCCTTACCTGTACAGTTTCACTTGACCCAGAAAGGCTGGTGTCTTATCTAAATTACCAAAAATGTGACAATATCCACACCGAAGCTTAATAGATAGATACTAATTCATATTTATTATAGGAGATATATGCTACTTGGTATTACTAGCAATATATTTGCTTTTTTTTCCTAATCATTTATTATTGAGTGGAAAGTCCTTATGCTCCCCTTTTTTCTTTATAAGTGTGGCCAATTTTATTTCTAAATAAAACTTTTTGGGTCTAGTGGGTAAACACTGGACTGAAATTATTACATTAGGTTCAATATTATTCTATAGTTAAACTGCTGTGTAGTAGTTGGTGTTAAAAACAAAATTTGGAAATAGAGTGAACAAAGACCATTGAAGAAAAACAATCAAATAATAGTTTAAATTAAAAAGGAAGGGTCTAAATTAAAAATTAAGAGTCTGACTCTTGATTTCATCTCTGGTCATGATCTCATGGTTCATGAGATGGAGTCCCACACCAGGCTCTGTACTGACAGTGTGGAGCCTGCTTGGGATTCTGTCTCTCTCCCCTTCTTACTCTGCCCCTCCCCAACTCGTGCTCCCTTCCTCTCAAAATAAATAAACATTAAAAAAAAAAGAATGTGTCTGTTTCTAGAAAAAAAAAGGAAATTCAAGAACATTTGTATCTGCCTACTGTTGAGTAGTGTCACTGTGTGAGGTGACAGTCACCATTTCCATTTTTTCTCATAGTCTCTCTGGTTACCATCCTTTAAAAATGAAGATCAGTTGTTTATATCAATTTAATGCAGTTCTCAGTATCTAAATCACTTAGGGAGCTTAAATAAATTTCATAGATCCACCCACCTAATTTCTGCTGGAAAATCCTCTTCAAGTAGTCTACTGTGAAGTTGAAGCATCTGTATTTTTAAAACCTTCTCTCATTTGTTTTTTATTTATTTATTTTATTATTATTATTATTATTAATTTTATTTAACACTTTATTTTAGTTTTTGAAAGACAGACACAGAGCATGAGCAGGGAAGGGGCAGAGAGAGAGGGAGGCTTGGAATATGAAGCAGGCTCCGGGCTCCGAGATGTCAGCACAGAGCCCAATGCAGGCCTGTAATCCAAGAACCGTGCGATAATGACCTGAGCTGAAGTCGGACACTCAACTGACTGAGCCACTCAGGCAGCCCTTATTTTTAATTTTAGAAAGAGAGATCTGGGAAGAGGGGCAGAGGGAGAGAGAGAGAGAGAGAGAGAGAGAGAGAGAGAGAATCTTAAGTGTACTCCACGCCCAGTGTGGAGCCCAATAGGGGGCTTGATCTCACGATTCTCAGATCATGATGTGAGCCAAAATCAAGAGTTAGACTCAAGCAACTGAGCCACCCTGCTGCCCCTAAAACCATCTCTTATGATTCTAATATGCAACAATCATTGAGAATCACTGACTTAATTAACCTTGAAATTGTTTTGGTATCTATTTCACTTTACAAACAGGTTTTGTAATAAACACATCACTAGTTTACATGTTTTTGCTGGAATTGTACACTCAAATCAAGAAGTACTACTTTGTTTGGAGAATCAAATAGCTTCCAGATTCAGTGAATTCACGGAGACCTTCAAAATTAGGTAGACTGATGGCCCCTTTCATGCAAAGCCTCCATTTTCCCTCAATTTCAGATATATTTTACAATATAAAAATAGAGGCTTTAGAAATTCATAGCATTTATTAACTGTGAGCTAAGAGACACTCAGTGGTGTGTACCATAGTGTCCTTACTTTATAAAGGAGGACAGAGAGATGCCCAAAAGGTATGATTTATACAAGGTCACACAGGTGAGGATTGAAACCTGGTGACTCTGACTCCAATGCTATCTCTCCTGTTAATAAGGAGCCATTTAGGCTAGAAGAAATCAATTAAACCAATAATTTATGGATATAAAATTTGACTTGTAGTTACTTGTTCTTCCTTAAAATTGAGTTGCACAGACAAATGGGGCAGCTATTCTGTAGTCCTTTTCATTTATGTTATGATAGAAATATTCCATTACATTTTTACTGATCCACATCCCTTACTCAGGTAGAATTTACCCTCACTCCTTTGTGCTACATTACACTTGGTACAGATTTCTATTATAGTATCTATAACTCTACAGTACATGGAATGGTTTTCAAACCTTTGTCTACCATACTGTCTGCGGCTCCAAAGGTAGAGACCATTTCTAATTTACTTTTGTATCCACAGAGCGCAGAACCATGATATATACATAAAATGGACTTTAAAAATGTATGTTGAACAAAATTAAAAGTCATAGAAATGTTAGCTCTAAAAATAACATGGATTAAAAATTAAACTCTGCATGCCTGGATTTCTAGAACCTTAGACCATACTTCTTTATAGCACTGGATCATCAAGGTCAAGGACACAACAATGCAAAATAAGCAGTGATTCACTCAAAGTGTAGAATAAAACATTTTATGTAGTTCTTTCTGGGCTTCTGTATGTATGTTTATATGCATTCATGCAAAAAAAAAAAAAAGAAGAAGAAAGAGCATACAATAGAGGAGATCAAGCAAGTTACAGAGTATTATTTAAGTGAGATTGAGTTTCCCATTACATAAAATAATATATTAATTATTGTTAGTATTTTTAGAAAAGTATTTTTCTTATATTCAGAATTTATGTCTTTTGTGTATATGTATTTTTTTCATTTATTTCTTTAATGACAAGAGCTTTTAATGTAGAAGCATGTTTGTCATCAGCTAAAACAGTCCAATATATTTGGAGATGGGGGGGTTCCTTAATAACATTAAAGTATAAATACCTGTGCTCAACACAATTAGATCCAATGTTAGGCAAGCAGCAGATAGACCAGCCATAAAAAACGAAAGGTAGATCAGGAATAACTGTCATGATGTATCAAAATACAGAGAAAAACCAAATATTTCCTAGACGATAAATGCGAGTGAAATGTGGCCAGGGAATTCACTCATCAGGTGAAAAGCACATCACATGGAAGGAAACAGTGGGAAGAAAAAAAAAAATAAGTCACATTTCAGCAGAGAGTCATGGGTTTTAGGTAACCATGGCAACAGCTCAGTGAAATAACAGCTTCTCTTTTTTCTTTATGGAAAAGATTCTGTGGAATGTCATATGGTTTACTTTCTTCCCACCCCCCCACCCCCATAAACTTCTAATGCCCTAATAGAATCTTTGCTCCTGAAAGCTTTTAATAACTGATAGTTTATTGCTATTTATTTAAGTTTAAGAGAACACTATCTAGATTCACCTCCATTAATCTGTTTGTTCTGTTTGTTCTTTCTGTCTCTCTTTTTTCATTTGACTTGGGACACTTGATTTTTTCCCCCATCATATGCTACCAATCACCTGTGTTGAAATAGAAAAAGAACAAGTTCCTCATCAGAGGATCTCTGCCACTTATCAGACTCTGCCTCTGCCACTTACTAGATGATGTTGTGCAAGTTAGAGTCTTTGACCATTGGCTTTTCTCAACAGAAAGCAAAATAGTGTTTTGTTACTTTTGTATCTCAGCTACAAGATCATGGACAAGTTACTTAATTATTCTAGGACCCTTTTTTCTTTAAAATTAGAATAATATATCTTGGGGCGACTGGGTGGCTCAGTCAGTTAAGCATTGGACTTCGACTCAGGTCATGATCTCACAGTTCATGAGCTCAAGCCCTGCTTCGGGTGAGCCCCGCTTCTCTTTCTCTGCCCCTTGTGGGATTCTCTGTCTCTCTCTCTCTCTCTCTCTCTCTCTCTTCCCTTTGGTCACTTATGACCTCTCTCTCTCAAAAAAAAAAAAAAAAAGAATAATATATCATAAAGCATTATTGTAGAGGGATTCAGTGGAATCTGTTCATGTAAAATGACTGGTTTAGTATCTGACATATTCTTTGAGTTCCACGTGTGGTAATTATTATTATATATTTATATGATATATCCATGTTAGTTATTACAACAATGAATATTCAGTAAGTGTTATAGAACCACAGTTAAAAACAATTTGGGGCCTACCCAACGGTCTTGTATTCAATAATAATATAAGAGCTGTCATTAAACACTCTATACCTGAAACTGTATACTTAGTGCTTTGCATATGTTAAATTATTTGATCCTTCCTAAAAAGTTGTAATAATCCCCATGTGCATATGAAAAACCGTAATACTCAAGAGAGCTTAAGTAATTTGCACAAGGTCATGTAGCTAATAATAGTCAATATTGGAAAGCATGTCTGACTATAATCTCCATGATCCTAACCATTGTGCTAACAGTTTCTCCTCCCTGCCTCTCCTCCTGTATCAAATATAAAGATGATAATTTGGGATTAAGTTTTTCAAATTATTTCTGGAACCAGGGTAGATTTCCTCCTCGTTACTAATACATCCAGTCATCTGAGCACTTAGTCACTTGACAGTTGGCATTTCAGCAAAAATAGTTCCATTCAAACCTCTCTAATTTAAACGAGTCAGCTGTAGGAGTCTTTGAGGCAGTAGGATCTTTTGAAAATATCTTGAGATGGTTTATTATTCAAACATGGATGTATATGATTTTGTTTATGTACCTGCCGTGATGTCTAATCAACATTATAAAGGAATGCAATATATTATAATCAATGCAAAAGTTAAGTTAGCTTTAGTCAACCATTCCTAAGCCACTTACAGGCAGTAATAAATGTAGTGGATATATAAATTTGGAATCAGGACTGTGGATTAATGTTCTAGCTCTGACTTTAAATATCATAAGACCTTAGACAAGTTACCCAACAGATCTATTTCTCAATTATGCGTGGATAAAAGGATTGAGGAATGTTGTAAAGTGTGAGGAAAACCAGAAGCTGACATTTTCTGGGTAAAAAAAACTGCTGCTTCCTATTATTATTTTATTCCATTATTAATATAATATATATGAATTATACGTTAATATGTTATATATTTTTATTTCCTGTTACATTTAGTATGATTTCATGTTACAGTTGAGAAAATTAGCAAGTCTAAATAACATGCTCATTGACACATTGCTAGTAAGCAGCAGAGCCAGAACTGAAGCCCCTACCTACCTAACTTTGGAGTCCAATTATTTTCCAACATATAACGCTTCAATTCATAAGTGATGTCTTAGTAACCAAAAATTAAAAGCTTTTCGAAGTGTCTCTATTTAACACAGTAGCAGCCATTCCTAGGAGGCATGGCTCCTTCAGTTCTAGCTCATGGTAGTTTAATTTGCCTTTACGTTTCTATAGATTGCAAGCTCACTGGAGCAGGAGACTGACTGTCTTGATTATTTTTAACTGTGGTGCAAACAAGTGACCAGGAAGGCTTTTCACTTCTAAAATATTGCCTGCATCAGGCTTCACAGGGCTCAGTCTCACAAACCAAGAGACTACAGGCCCTAAGCCAAAATCGAGAGTTGGTCACCCAGCTGTCTGAGCCACCCAGGTGCCCCATAAGACAGGATTTTAGATGATACTTTTGTACTCTCCCACACTTAGACTCAGCTTCCTCATCATTAAAGTAGGGATAAAATCATATAAATCTATGAAGTAGTTGTGTGAAGTTTTAAAAATGTACACAGAGATGCCTTCCTCATGGTGTGGAACATAATAGGGCCAAATACACACTTAATAAAAATGATATATTTAAAAAAATATCTTCTAGGGCAGAGGTCGGTATCAACAGAACGAGGGTAAGAGGGTGTTTAACGTGTATAGTTGAAGATTCATTGGTTCATCCATTGATTTGTTTATTCATCCATCAAATTTATTGAGCCTCTGTTCTAGGTTGTGTGATTCATAATGATAACGACAACAATAATAAAGTTGTCCTCGTGGAGATCACATTTTCTAAAGGAGATGATATTGTTTATTAAGGGAGTGTAAAGTAAATGGAGTCTAAATTTGGCAAATAATCTTACCTACTCAGTGGGCACAGGCATCCTGTGGAAGGATGTGCTTGTTATGAACCATCAGTGATGGCAGGGTGGTTTCTCCTTCATGTTTGTTTTGAATTAGGATTGATATCTTGCTATTTAGTTCATGCTCTCACCAAATCTAAGGAATCAATGATTTTAAGATGAATAATTTATATAGTATTGAGACAAAAAAATAAATGCCTATTAAATTATGATGTGATATTTTTAATCATTTAGAATTTTTATTTTACATTTATACTGAAAGAGCACCTTTTAACTTATTTAGTGAATTATTTTTTATCATAGCTTATTTTTCTGCCTAGATATAAATGAAACTATACACAAAATAATTCAATGAAGGATTCATAAAAATTCTTCATATTTAGAGTCAGATTCTTTTATTTTATTTTTTTACATTTATTTATTTTTTATAGAGACAGAGCACAAGTGGA
Organism: Panthera uncia; assembly: GCF_023721935.1. Classification (NCBI taxonomy): domain Eukaryota; kingdom Metazoa; phylum Chordata; class Mammalia; order Carnivora; family Felidae; genus Panthera; species Panthera uncia. The sequence goes on from NC_064808.1 coordinate 68,676,105, forward strand.
GGAGGGGCAGAGAGAGAGGGAGACACAGAATTAGAAGCAGGCTCCAGGCTCTGAGCTGTCAGCACAAAGCCCGACGTGGGGCTCAAACTCACAATCACAAACCATGAGATCATGACCTGAGCCGAAGTCAGACACTTAACCAACTGAGCCACCCAGGAGCCCCAAGAGTCAGATTCTTTTGAATTCTTTTGAAGTCAGGGTTGACAGTGTCTTTTTTCTTTTTTCTTTTTGAAGTTTTATTTATGTTGAGAGAGAGAGAGAGAAAGCATGAGCAGGGGAGGGACAGAGAGAGGGAGAGAAAGAGTGAGAGAAAGAGAGAGAATCTCAAGCAACCTCCGCACTGTCAATGCAGAGCCCTATGTGGGGCTCAAACTCACTAACCATGAGATGATGACCTGAGCCAAAATCAGGAATTGGACGCTTAACTGACTGAGCCACCCAGGTGCCTCATGTCTGTTTTTTCTGTAATATTGCCTCAGCCTTGAGGATGAGGTCAGACACCAGACCCATGGCAAGGAGTGAGTGTGCTTAGGCATGAACAAAGTCACAGCATGGAGAAGCCCAAGTAATGCCCAGAGAAGGGTAGCCAATCTGACTTTGGCAGTCAGATCACACAATTTGTAAGCAAATTGAAGAGCAATTCCCATATTCAAGCTATATTCTAGAGGTAGAATTGAAACAATTGGTTAATGATCTCAATGTGAAAGACATAAGAGAATAAAATACAAATGAAAACTCACCAGTTACTCTCCAGGTTAAAAATTATGATTCATGGGCTTCTGGTTTGAGCAGCAGGATGGTTGGTGTGATAAGAAACGTAGAGAGAGGAACAAATTTTTGGATTTTAAATGTTCCATTTGAGATATGTGTGAGATAACACTGAAATAAAAAGTCTAAGATGGATAAACAAAGTTCAGAGTTCAGAGTAGTGGTTTTGAAGCAGAGATAAGAAGTAGGGAGTTCTTATCATGTATTTGCCATGTAAGCCATGAAACTTGTTAGGGCCAAAAGAGAAGACATATAAACAGAGAAAACAAGTGATGGCACAGATGTGACTCAGTACCAGGGCTAGCTTCATGGGCACACAACTGGCAAAGTCACACAATGGATGTTAACAGATGTTTGTCAAAATAATTTTCTCATCAAATAAATATTTGACAAAATTATATGCAGTAGTTATTAGTATCCCCATTTTATAGATGAGACATAGGAAATTTGACTCATTTTCTTAATTAGATGCAAGATTAGAAGTCTGTTCTAGATTTTAACTTTTACTGCTTACGCTGCCCTGCAACCCTCAGATGGGCTGCTTCCTTCAACAGTTTAATTTTTTTAATGTTTATTTATTTTTGAGAGAGAGACACACACACAGTGTGGGCAGTGGAGGGGCAGAGAGAGAGGGAGACACAGAATCTAAAGCAGGGTCCAGACTCTGAGATGTCAGCACAGAGCCCTATGAGGGGCTCGAAGCCAAAAACTGCGAGATCATGACCTGAGCTGAAGTCAGACGCTTAACTGACTGAGCCACCCAGATGCCTGTCAACAGTTTACTTAAAAATATGAACCTCTTGATGATAATCTCTAGCCACAACTCCTTTAACATAAAGGTTTTTGTGTAGATCATCTGTACCCGATTGGAGGAGTACAATAGCCATCAGGCTTTATGTGATGGAACTCCAGAGGGACCATTACTGCGCAATCCTGGAAACCACGATAAAGCCAGGACCCCGAGGCTCCCCTCCTCTGCTGATGTGGAATTTTGCCTAAGTCTGACACAATACGAATCGGATTCCATGGATAAAGCTGCCAATTTCAGCTTTAGGAATACACTGGAAGGTAACTCCCTTTTATCACTCATTTAAAATTTCTTCTGTTTTTCTGAATCATGTTTAGAATCTCTTATCCAAAACCCTGGTCCCAGATATGTTTAAGAAGGCAGAATTTTCTGACTAAAGAAATTGGCATATTGCCTATGTGGCCAATAATCCTCACAGAGTCTGAGCAGCACACCATAATCCAACACATATAACTCTTCAGCGAGATGTAAGAATACACCCACCATGGCAATAAAGAAAGATGGTTGGCAGCCTCAGGGTGACTAAGGTCAAGTTTCTTCACTAACAGAGTATTGGTGCTAAACGAAACATTGTCAGACCATTTTGTATTTTGGAATTATAGATAAAAGACTGTGGATCTATCATATTTTGCAAGTCTTAGTATTTTATCTACTTTAAAATACTTTGGGAATGAGGCTCGTTGAGGCAAGTCCATTCTCTTACCTCTAATAAGGATAAAACCTATATGTCAGGTTAAGTCGCCATCCCACTACCCCTTAAAATTTTTGTACTTTGTCAGAGATTCCTTCTCAGAGGCTCTTCTAGGTCCTTTTCCTACAAAGTTCTCAGTCTTGCTTGCTCTTTCCTTCAGCACTTTTTCATTCCTCTCTGCTCAGTGCTGTCCCAGTCATGAAACCCACTTTTTTCACTTCAATATGCATTATGGAAACAAACTATAAAAAACAAACAAAAACCAACTAACCAGCCAGGAACATTCACTTAAGTCATAGCTTTAATAGGAGTTTTGGGAAGACAGGTGGCCAACTTGTAGCAATGTTGACAACTCAACATTAAACAGTCCACCTCTTAAAAAACTCTTTGGCACACTACCATGTAAATAAATCTTCCTCTCCTTTCTTTACTTTTAACTTTTTTTAAGTTATTTTTTTGAGAGATAGAGAAAGAGAGAGAGAGAGAGAGAGAGAGATAAGGAGAATAAGTGGGGGAGGGGCACAGAGAGAGAGATGGAGAGGGAGAATCTTAAGCAGGCACCATACTCAGTGTAAAGCCCAACATAGGGTTCGATCTCACAATCCTGAGATCATGGACTGAGCTGAAATCAAGAGTCGGGTGCTTAACCTACTAATCCACCCAGGCGTCCCTTGTCTTAACCTTTTTGTCTTATTTTCTTGTCATTGTAATTGTTGTTTTATCCAACTTCTGTTGCTCAACTATACAGAATAATTTTACTGTGTCTTTCATATCCCTGTTTCCTTCTAATCCACAACCTCAGGGCCTTGCTCTCCCCAAGAAGCAATTTAAACAAGAAGTATATCACCCTAAAGAGGAATTCTCCTTCTAGCCATTAAAATAAAAATTATGTTTATCTTCTGAAAGTAATATTAATGATTAACATTTTCCTTCTAATCACTATTTGCAAGGCACCATGTCAAACATTTTGTATAGCACTATCTCACTTCTTACAACCATTCTCTGAGGAAGATAGCACCATTATTTCTAGTTTAAAGAGAGGAAACGGGACTAGAGAGTTTATATGACTTGGCTATAACCACTCATTCATTAAGTGACAGAGCTAAACCTGTTCTGAAAATTGTCAAGTGCCAAGATCTCAGAGTCCTTTCCATTGTATTCTGATGACCCAGAGTGGATTGAGAGTTTCTTGAGGGTGAGCCATAAACATATCAAGCTGTACCTTCAATAATATAAGAAGGCAGTGCATGGTTTCAAGGTGTCTAAGAGACTATATGCTGGGACAAAGGGGTACACACAAGGGACAAAGGTTCACACACAAGTTGGCAGTCACCATTTGGGAGGATTGGGTGTCCCATTGGACTTTGCCAGAGGTTAACAACAGGACTACAATTTTTTTTTCTTTTTTCTTTTTTCAATTTACATCCAAGTTAGTTAGCATATAGTGCAACAATAATTTCAGGCATAGATTCCTTAATGCCCCTTACCCATTTAGCCCATCCCCCCACAACCCTTCCAGTAACCCTCTGTTTATTTTCCATATTGAAGAGTCTCTTATGTTTCATCTCCCTCCCTGCTTTTATATTATTTTTGCTTCCCTTCCCTTATATTCATCTGTTCTGTATCTTACAGTCCTCATATGAGTGAAGTCATCTATTTGTCTTTCTCTGACTGACTGATTTTGCTTAGCATAATACCCTCTAATTCCATCCACATTGTTGTAAATGGCAAGATTTCATTCTTTTTGATTGCTGAGTTATACTCCATTGTATATATATTACCACATCTTCTTTAACCATTCATTCATTGATGGACATTTGGACTCTTTCCATACTTTGGCTATTGTTGATAGTGTTGCTATAAACACTGGGGTGCTTGTGCCCCTTCAAAACAGCAACCTGTAGCCCTTGGATAAATACTTAGTAGTGCAACTGCTGGATCGGAGAGTAGTTCTATTTTTAATTTTTTGAGGAACCTCCCTACTGCTTTCCAGAGTGGCTGAACCAGTTTCCATTCCCATCAAGCAGTGCAAAAGAGATCCTCTTTCTCCGCATCCTTGACAACATCTGTTGTTACCGGAGTTGTTAATGTTAGTCATTCTGACAGGTGTGAGGTGGTATCTCATTGTGGTTTTGATTTGTATTTCCCTGATGATGAAAGGCAACTGATGGAATGGGAGAAGATATTTGCAAATGACATATCAGATAAAGGGTTAGTATCCAAAATTTATAAAGAATTTATCAAACTCAACACCCAAAAAACAAATAATCTACTGAAGAAATGGGAAAAAGACATGAATAGACACTTCTCCAAAGAAGACATCCAGATGGCCAACCAACCCATGAAAAAATGCTCAACATTGCTCATCATCAGGGAAATACAAATCAAAACTACAAATTCTGTCTTAATGACACTGCATAGTCAGGCTGCATCCTTAACGGAACAGAGATACTTTATACATTTTTCAGGCAGATTTCCTAGCAGTGAGAAAGCATGGAACTTTGTCACTAAGGAACATGTGCTGGTCCCAGAAATAAGGTAGGGGAGTGAAACTTTTCTGGGTCTCAAGTCTGAAAAAGAAAGTGGCTTGAGCTGTGTCAACTCAGATAGTGGCTTCTAAATGAGTTTCTAATGCACAGAGGTAAGTGCAGAACATCAGGTTTACACAAAGAATTTACTGCTATTAATAAATTATGGTTGTGAATTATTTTATTTTTTGCAGTATTTTATTCTCTTTCACATCTAGTCTAGTATGCTTTCTTGAGGAGGAGAAAAAAAAGCATATCACAGCACGTTATCTGGCACATAATAGGTGTTTGATAAGTTGATAACTGAGTACAAAAATAAAACCTAAGGCACTTCAAATTGCATAACCTACCACTTAGTTATTTATCCACATTGTATGTTGCCAACATACCAGTGGGGAAATCTTAGAAAATGTTGATCTGAGCTATCAGCAAAGATGTTCCCTGATCAAGGGCACATTTTTTTTACTCTTTTCTTTAAACTTTTATTCAGAAATAATTTTAAGCCTACAGAAAAATTACAGCAATAAAACAGTAAAAAACACACACATATACTTATATGCACTTACTGTTTACATTATATCTTGTTTTCTTTCTCTCTCTCCCAATCTCAACCACTTGAAGGTGAGTTGTATAAATAAGAACACTTTACCCCTGGATTTGTCGGTGTATTTTTCCATAGAGTAGGAATATTCTCTTACATAGCCACAGACCAGTTATTAACTTTAGTAAATTCTATATTTATATAATGCTTTATTCTAATCTAATGTTTCCAATTTTTTTTCCAATAGGCCTAATAATATCCTTTACAGAAAATTTTTTTCTCTGTAACAAGATCCAGTGTAGGGGCAGTTAACATTTAGGTTGTCATGTCTCCTTAGCCTTCACTTTGAAATATTTTCTACAGATTTTTTAAATAAGACTGACATTTGGGGGGAATGCAGTCCCTTCCTCCATTTTTAAATAAAATTTCCTTGTTTTGAGTTTGTCTTATATTTCCTCATGATTGGATCCAGGAAATACATTATTATCCAGAATTCTACAAAGGTGACTTTGCATCTTTCTAAGAGGGTGTCACATCTGGAGGCACAGGGCAACCATCTGTCTCACAATGGTGATATTAATTTGATCATCTGCTCCAGGTGTGGTCCAATTTATCCACTCTATAATTACTAATTTTTCTCTTTCAATATAATAAATTGACTACATGGGGACATTTTTAATATAATGCAAATATTCTGCTTTCTCCTGAAGTTACCCTCCATTGATGGTTACAAAATGATGACTTTCCATCTTCAGCACTCCCTTTACATTTATTAGTCAGCACTTAGGATTTTACTGTTAGCAAGAGCCACCCTTTTTTCCTCCCTTCTTCCCTTCCTTCTTTCCTTCCTCCTTCCTCCTTCCTTTTCCTTCCTATCTATCAACTGTATACTGATATCAATATATCTATGGTATGAAGTAAAGACTTTCAATTTGTTTTCAATAACATATAATTAATCAAGGTGCATAATTATCTCTATGCTCAAATGGTCCCAGATTTCACCCATGGGCACGCCTTAAGCTGGCTCTTATGCCTCTGTTTCACATCCCCACTATTGTTTTTGGCATTTTCTTTCTTTCTGGTATAGAAATGTATTCTAGAATCATCTTGTACCATACTCCCTCAGGCTTAGAATCAGTCATATTTCTTTAGAAACAATGGTTACTTTCAGTGGGCAAGGATATAAGAAACAAAGATCTGGGAGTAAGTTTTGCTCACTGGACACATTTTGAAACCAGGATAGGGAAGGATGTGGGATGTCTGGGCTTGCAAGGAGTGCTCAAGTGAGTATAGCTGTGAGGAGAGCAGGACTGGAGCTCAAGTGAGTATGGCTGTGAGGAGAACAGGACTGAAGAAGCAGGAGCAAAGACAACTACTGCATTCTGCTCTGTCAGTAAACACAGGTGGAATGGAATTGTTGGTTTTTATTGAACCCCATGGTTATTGCTGCCCTTTGATTATTATTAGCTTTTTGAGATGTGTGTAATTTCCATCCCATTGAACAAATTCTTGCAGCCAGTCCTGGGATGGAGGAACTGTTGTGTTTTCAACTACTGAAGTAGTTTATGTTACCTCAGCTTTCTTCCTAGATATAAGTGCTAAAAAAAATATTGAAAATGTACCACTTGTGAATTGTGTAAAAGAGATTCATGTTCCTAGAAAACGCAAAGACAAATAAGTCTGCATTATAAAAGGCAGTCTTCAGATTTGGCTAAAAAGTTCATCCCCATGCTATATGGACTATTAGATTCAAAGAAGGATCTTCTCATGTCCAAATATCTGCCCATCGTGTCTTGTACTTCAAGGTTCATAATAGTGCTAATGCAAAACTGGCAGTGGTATGTGTGTTGGGGGCTAAAGGAGAACCAACAGTTTAGCAAAGTGGTTAAAAGCAATCAAACTGACTGGAATTTGATCCAAACCCCACCACTTCCTAGATATACTATTTTGAATAAGTTATTTTACTTCTGGGCTTTAGTTTCATCATCTTTACAATGTAGCTATGAATAATAATGTATGGGGTTTGTGTAAGGATAATGATAAAATACATGTAAGGAACTTATGATATTTCTTCAAAAAATGACAGCGATAATTAATTATGTTAAACTTGGATTAGTTGTTGACAACTCAGTTATCACTGATTAGTTTTTCTGACAATCAGCTTAGAAACTAAGTATAGACTGACTCCTGAGAAAATAGGTCATGATGGGCTAGATGTAGTAGAAAAATAAAGAGGGAGAAAGGTGGGAAAATATTGTTGATATAGACCCAGAGATAGCATTTCTTGAGATAAATACCTTTTCAGGGGATTCCCAAAAACAAGGGGACAAGGGAAAGGACAGCTCCTGTTACCCAAAAGAGAGGAAGGCACAAGAACAAGAAACAATTCTAACTTAAAGTTGTGTTCACAACCCTAAGCACAACTTAGGATCATAAAAATGTACAGATGAAAGACAACTCTCTGTGTATTCACTCCAACATCCCATACTGTGCTGAGCTGCCACTATGACAATATCCTTATGTGGCTAATTCAAAGACAGGGACTAACCTACCACATGTGGGAGAAAAAAAGTTCCAGGTTGATGGAAAAAACCTAGTTTTATTCCATTTAAAGAGCCCTCCATGATCCTGGTACTATAGTAAATTATGGACATACAAAGACATGCAAAGATGACAATTACATAGTTTCTGACCTCAAGGAGCTTACTATCTAATGAGGAAACGCCATATGAATACATGGGGAAAACACAATATGATAGTATGCAGTGAGGTAGGAACCAAAGATAAACCAGAAATATTTCCTTAGAAGACAAAAAAAACCCCTAGATCTTGAAATATCAATACTTATTCACCAAGAAGAGAAGAGAAAAGGCATTTCCAGCAGAGGGAACAACATGTGCAGTGGAACAGAGGTGTGAAAGTGTGAAATTAGTTACCAAAAAAAATAAGAAGTTGTATATGGCTAAAATATTAACTTTGAAATGGGAAATAAGAAGTATAAAGGGTTTAGAATACATCATGTATGCCTTTGTTTCTCAATCTTCTCTGGAGGAAAAAAATTTATACACCTCTAAAAATATGCCCACAGATTCGTAGGGAAATTAAGAAACTAAAGTTTGTTCCAAGTAAATGTCTCTTATAGCTTCCCTGTAAAAGAGATATATTTGAAAACCCAAAGTTTAAAACTCATGATATAATGTTCCTATCTTTAAGAATACATCGGGGCGCCTGGGTGGCTCAGTCGGTTAAGCATCCGACTTCAGCTCAGGTCACGATCTCATGGTCTGTGAGTTCGAGCCCCGCGTTGGGCTCTGGGCTGATGGCTCAGAGCCTGGAGCCTGCTTCGTATTCTGTGTCTCCCTCTCTCTCTGTCCCTCCCCGTTCATGCTCTGTCTCTCTCTGTCTCAAAAATAAATAAATGTTAAAAAAAATTAAAAAAAAAAAGAATACATCTACATACCTTGTTTTGTGAAACATTGCTATAGACAATGTGGTCAGGAGAGGCCAGCAGGAAGTTAACATGATCTTCTCTATATGTCAGCAAGGTATGAAGCCAGCAGCCTTAGCAGAATGCTGTTGGGGGGATGATGGATGGTGATGGCTTGTTTTCAGGTATAGAGACTGAGATGGAGATGAGTTGGTTAGAGTAGAGCAACTTTTTTATACTCTAGAGTATAGAGTATCAGGAGCTCTTGGTAACCATATGTGAGACAGGTGCACAGCATATTGAGGATGGTTCTAAAACATCTCCCACTGATTTTTCATAATTAGTCCTTGTTTTGGCTTCTCAATCTATACACCATTAAAAAATATAGTTTATCTTCTTATGATGGCTCTTCTAAAATAAATGCTATTGTGATTATCCAGAACTTTCCTTTCCAGCAGCCTTTCAACCCTTTCTATTTTTTTGTGACTGCCAGACACATCCCTGGGAAGTATATCACCTCTTCATTTGCTGGGACTTCAGCAGTTCAAGAAAGTAAAAAATAAGCTCTGGGCTTTAATAAAAGAAAATGGAAGTTTTGAAATTTTGAATAATGTTTTATAACTGCATATTTGAAGAGAAAGACCAGCAGCCAGTCACACTGAAGTCTCAGAGAATGACCTAGTTTTCAGTCTCTGCTTGAGAAATGGACTTTATTAGGACATCCGGAAATGATTACACAGACTCAACAACTAAATTCCATTGAGACTAACTGTGTAAATCTTAATGCCAAAGAGATCATTTCAGTGGAGTGGGACATTCTAGTGATAGGAAGGCTCCAGGCCTCTCGGGCACATCTTTACCCATTCTGGGGGATCAGAAAGCTGAAGAGCTTGGTATAGATTGGTGTTCACTGACTTCGAACAGAGGTGAAAGGTTTTAAGGAACTCAGACCAAGAAAACTTTTCCAAGCCTGGATTATTTAATTCCCCAGAATTACCACCTTGGCAACCTTGTTGGTATTCTGATTAGGCAATATTCCTGATCATAATAATACCATTAAAAAATCTCTGTGTGCCAGACAATCTCATTTCTCACATGTTAGATGATTTAATCCTCACAACAGCCCTCTGATGTTTATTATTCACTAATTAAAGCATTATTTTAAGTAGTTATTCCAGTGAGTTTAGGAATCAATGTGTCTCCTTCCAGTTGAATGAACTGATTCAACTCATTTGGCTCAAAGGATAGCCTCTTTTCTCCTCACCTCAAGTTTGCAAGGAAAATAGGACCGTTCTAATAAATGTAGGAAATTCAGACAAGTATCCTGTGTATAACTTTCCAAGTGGGTTTGCTTTGAATGTGCTTCTTTAACCAGGATATAACATTACCTTTTAAAAAGCCTGAAATAAAATAAGGGACTGCTATATACATACGTTTTAAGAGATCCAAGGCAGAAGTCATGCTCAGGGAAGAGTTAATACTTGTGTACTAGGTTCACAAAAAACAAGTCAAGCATAATCCCTATATATGAAATGCCTGTTAAATTCTTTATCAGTGCCTTGTTTTCCAAAGCATTTTATCTGGCCATTAGAAACTCTCTAACCAGGATGCAGTGATCACTTATTAGAAACTGACTTTTTGAATATTAGGGGGCATTTTAAATTTTGTGGACATAGATTTCTTTAGGCTTAATGACATTGTTCAGACATTTGGGTAGTAGAAACTCACAGTTTTATTTTATTTTATTTTTTTCAGGAAACAAAACCTTAAAAACAGAATAATTTAGAGTTTGGGGATATTATTGCTTGATGCTCAGTAAACTTTTAGCAACAACTGTGATAATCTCAGAGATCTCTCTGTAAAAAAAAAAAAGAAAGAAAAGAAAAGAAAAGAAACGAAAAAAAAAAAAAAATTAGCATTTTGGCCCCTATATATTTATATAGTTTTGAATGATTCTTCTGTTTCTACTCCCTCCAACTAGTTGTACTGGAATGCAAATTGTCCTTGTCAAATGTGAATATTGAGAAAGTAAAGTAATTTATTTAAGGCATGTGTCATCTTTGCTATGAATTAAGAGGTGCTGGTATTATGTACTGGCAAACGCCATTGGAAAGCTACAGTGGAGAAAGAGAGAGAAGAATTTCCCAGATTGGGGCAGGGCCCTATAAAGTAGATTGAGACACTGATTTTGAAAGAATATGGCAATACGTTTTAGTATCAGTTTTAACATTACTAGCATCTTCTTCCTTGTTTTAAAAGTGTATTTAATAATTACCTATTTAGGCTACTGTGAGAATGTACACACATCTAGCTTCTACTATATACATAGGAAATGTTTCCTTTTCCCTACTCCCATATTTGTAATCTTAAATAGTTATCCCAACTTCCCTTATAATTTAGCAAGGTTATTAGTCTTCATTAAATGTATTTATTCATAATAGAGAGATTTTATTTATTTTTTCATCATTTGGATTCACTGCTGGAGAAAATGGCTATTTGCTAAAGGATAATCTTATTTTCCATTTAAGGTCCCAGAAGATCTTTAAGGAGCAAAATAATAATTCACCTGTTCTAGGTGTATTCTATTTTTATACCTTTATTTATCTAACAAATATGAGTTGAGAGACTTCAACATACCAAAGACAAAGTAACTATGTCTCACGTAGGACTGCTTTGCTATCTAAAATATTTTGGCTGCAGTATCTATTTACAACTCATACAAAATATGGAGAATTCCAATAAGATTTTGTTAATGTGGGTTATATTTATTTCTACTTACCATTTTTAAAACTAAGACTAAGAAAAATTTGAAAACATTTATTTATTCATTAAAATAACAAAATTTTTTACTCATTACATTCATATAAGTAACATAATTAAATATATTTTATAAAAATAGAAAGTAACATGGCATTGCTTTATATTTTTGTGAAAAAAAGACATCTGGATTATATGTCTATTTCTATACTCAACAGTAGTATCACATGGAGTTTAGTTGTAAAATGAAGAAAACTCAGCCTCACACAGATATAAAATTAGAATAAGGAGAAGTATTTTTAAAAACATTTTCTGATAATTGCAGATCTATTTTTGTATACTAAAACTCAACAAGTGGTAATTTCTTAAAAGCTGAGTTGCGCTGTCAAATCGGAAACCATATAAATGAAGTTTTTGTACTTGTTACGTTACATTCTACTCAAATCTCTCTTACATCGTGAGTGGATTTTTCACCCTATTTATTTTGTAATATCAATCATAGGTCATTTTCAAAATATTGGTTCGCTGAGACCTGTAGATCTGTCAAATTTTCAAATATCTCATTACATAATATCAAAAAAATCACATTCATTAGTACCACCAATAATCTCATCAGAAATGTCTTAAAGTATTCAGAAGCTCTCGAGCTTATAGTGATGGAATCAAAATTTTCAAAATTCTATTTTTGCTTGAAAGCTCAAATTGTATCATTGGCAAAAAATATCAGAAGTTGTTTTCTTTTAAGTGACATACTTATTTAGTTCAATATCAAGAAAATGTCTGCCAAATGCTTAAGTCTGAATAACCATAGTTTGTTTCACAATTGTACATTCCAGTAGAAATGGATTCCCTAAAAAGCATGGTTATTTCAGTTCTCAACACAAACAATGGCACAAGTGCTTCTCCTCTTAGATAATTATCATACTTCAGACTGTAGCAGAAGTATGACATATGTATGTCCCATTCTGGCTTCTCTAGTTTACCAAAGACATAGCAGAACTTTGGTCACTGATTGGGAGGTACACTCCCAATCCTGCTTCTGTTATCTGGTCCAACACTAGTCACTCCACTCTGAGTGGGTATGTTAGAAGAAACCTTTGTGCAAAAACAATGGATTTTTTAGATGGCCAAAAATACAGAAGAATGACAGTCAATAAACAAAAAAAAGTACATAGACTTCCACTTATGGGAAAGTGGAGTAGATATACATTTCTCTATTCTTCTCTCTAAGTACAACTTAAATCTCTGTATATGTATATAAAACAGAATAATATGAATGGTGAAGATAAGGCAGACTAGCTAGAGACCCTGGGACCTCTTGACCATGTTACTGAGTCCCTTGTGCTTTCTTTTCACCTCATATATCCAAGATCTATTGCTGAAGAAGCCTGAAAATAGCAAGAGGTTTAGACAAAGACAAAAACAAACTAAAAAGCAACAAAAACTTGCTCTTTGTAGCCAAAAGTCAAGGAATAGGGCAGAAAACTTTTAGGCAATAATCAGTATACTCCATTTAAACAGCAAGAAAGAAAATTTAACAAAATGAAATAGAAAGAGAGAGAGGGAGAGGGAGAGAGAGGAAGAGAGAGAGAGAGAGAGAGAGAGAAGAAAGAAAGGCTGGTTGGGGCGACTAGACCTCCATCATTATCAGATTAGTACTGTGTCCCAATCTCCTGGCTGCATGGTGTCAGAGAAATCTGAGTAAGAAGAATAAATCCCACTTGATAATGGTGAAAAATTATTTTAATGTACTGCTGAATTTGATTTGTTAGTATATTCTTTCAATGTACTGTTGAATTTGATTTTTTAGTATCTTGTTGAGAATTTTTTCATTCAGTTTCATCAGGGATATTGACCTGTAATTCTTGTTTTTAGTGGGGTCTTTGGCTTTGGAATCAAGGTAATGCTGGATTCATAGAATGGGTTTGAAAGCTTTCCTACCATTTCTATTTTTTTGGAAAAGTTTGAGGAGAATGAGTATTAACTCTTTCTTAGAAGTCTGGTAGAATTTCCCTGGGAAGCCATCTGGCCCAGAACTCTTATCTGTTAGGAGATTTTTAGTAACAGATTCAATGTCTTTGTTGGTTGTGGGCCTGTTCAAATTTTCTATTTCTTCCTATTTGAGTTTTGGTAGTGTGTGGGTGTCTAGGAATTTGTCCATTTCCTCCAGATTGTCCGGTTTGTTGGCATATAATTTTTCATAGTATATTCTTATAATTGTTTGTATTTCTGTGGTGTTGGTGGGAATGCAAACTGATGCAACCGCTCTGGAAAAACATTATGGAGGTTCCTCAAAAATTAAAAATAGAACTACCCTATGACCCAGCATTGCACTACTAGAAATTTATCCAGAGGATACAAAAATGCTAATTTGAAGGGGTACATGCGCCCCAATGTTTATAGCAGCACTATCAATAGCCAAAGTATGGAAAGAACCCAAATGTCCATTGACTGATTAATGGATAAAGAAGATGTGCTGTGTGTGTGTGTGTGTGTGGGTATGTATATATATGCATATATATACATATATATATACATGTATACATATACACATATACATATATACATATGTGTATATATATACATATACACGTATACATGTATATATATATACATAATATATATACAATGGAATACTACTCAGTGATGAAAAAGAAATCTCGCCATTTGCAACAATGTGGATGTAATAGAGTGTATTATGCTAAGTGAGATAAGTCAGTTGGAGAAAGACAGATATCATATGATTTCATTCATATGTGGAATTTGAGAAACTTAACAGATGATAATAGGGGAAGGGAAGGAAAAATAAGTTAAAAACAGAGAGGGTAGCAAACCATAAGAGACTGTTAAATACAGAGAACAAACTGAGGGTTGCTGGATGGGAGGTGGGTGGGGGGATGGACTAAATGGGTGATGGGCATTAAACAGGTAACTTGTTGGGAGGAGTACTGGGTGTCATATGTAAGAGATGAATCACTGGGTTCTACTCCTAAAGCCAAGACTACACTGCATGTTAACTAACTTGAATTTAAATTAAAAAAAAAAAAAGAGAGAGATTTCCATCCCAACCACGAAGTGAGGAACCACTCCCCCTATCTTACGTGAAGGTGATGCAGAGAACCTGCACTTCCATACCCACCTGGCAGTAAAAAGGCGACTCTCCTTCTCTGTTGGACTGGTGTCAAAAGAGACCTATGGTGAGGCAGGGCCTCCACTACTACCCAGTGACATTGAGGCCATTTAATCTGTGTTATGAGTGGAGGCCAGGTGGGGAGCAGTAATGAGGCATTCCTACTTTTCAAAGCCAGAAAGTATAGAGGCTTCATGGAAAGCAGGTCAAATGGATAACCTGGACTTCTATCCCCACCTAGCAGTTACGAGGCAATATTTGTTTCCCTTTCCCTTGTTGGAGTTGAAGCAAAGAAAGCCAGTTAAAACAGAAGATTTAATAAGATAAGAGTCTCAAAACATAATACCCAAAATGTTTAGGTTTCAAACACAAATCACTCATCACACCAAGAAACTTTCATGCTTGAATGAGAAAAGACCATTAGTAGATAGTTAACACTGAGATGACAGAGAGGAACATCATATAATGATAAATGAGTCATTCTACCAAGAAGACACAGCAATCCTAAATATGTATGCACCAAACAACGGAGCTCCAAAATATATGAAGCAAAAGTTGATAAAACTGAAAGGAAAAACATACAAATCCACAATTATATAGTTGGAGAATTTAATACCCCTTTCGTAAAAATTGATAAGGCTTGACAGAATACCTACAAGGATATAGAAGATCTCACATCATCATTAACCAAAAAGATCCAATTGACATTTATAGAACACTTCGCACAACAACAAAAGAATAAACATTCTTTTTGAGTGCCCAGAAAATATATACTAAGATGAACCACATCCTAGACCATAAAACAGACCTTGATAGATTTAAAAGAATTGAAATCATACAGATTATGTTCTTTTATGAAAATAGAATCAAACTAGAAATCAATCAATAACATAAATCTGACAGGAAAATATCATTTAAAAAAAAGGGAAAGAAAGAAAACAACAGCCCAACATCCCTCATGTGAGGCTAGTTTAATATGTAAGTGTCTTATATCTGGACTTTTACAAGGACAATATCTTGGCTATAATATTATGTTATAGGTTTTCAAGGTGATACCATTGGGGGAAATTGAATAAAGGGCACATGAAATTTCTCATTATTTTTTAACATTTTTATGTGAATCTACAGCTATCTCAAAATTAGAACTTAAAAAAATAAAAAAATAATTATAACTTTAATTTTTAAACAAACAAAACCAAGATACAAACAAAAATGTTTACTTTTAAGTAGATGGATGAGGTAAAAGACCCTACTATTAACGGTCTTTGTTTGGTCAAGCATTTGACAATACTTTTGCACATTGGCTTTATTCATAAATCAAGAACCAAAATTTGTAGCACCATCCAAGATAATATTATAGTTATTGATACATGGGAAACAGCCTTAGGGCAAGCATAATATAAATTTTATTCTAAATGTTGCATTCAGCAAATAGCTATTATCATTTCTTTCCTGCCAGCTTGAGATAAATAGAATTATTGCCCAAGAGAATAAAGTAATTACCCAATAACTAGTATACAATTCACCTGAACCTATGGATTGTTCACAGAAATTTCCTTAAATATACATCATAGTTCTAGTAGGCCAAGAACTATTGCATCTCTAAAACATCTTTATTAATCTTAAGAACCACCCTTATTAGAAATCCTTGCCTTGTTTTCATTTATACAAACATCGTTAACATTTGCTTTTTATTTTATAATCATATTTTATGAAGGAATGAATTTCCATATAAATTCATATTAGCTACTGTTTATGTTTTAGTAAAGTAAGAACAGAAATATTTTATGAGGCAACGACCAAGTAAATGACTACCCTAGGTCACTGGTTAAGAAAGAGTCTTGCTCCTATTTTTAAATCTTCCATTTGTCAAATTCCTGGTCTGAAGAAAAATGTAAATTGTTACATGTCATAAGTTTTGGGAATTTTATATAAGTAGTCTAAACAATCTATGAAATAAGCAATCAATTTTTCCTTTAAAGAAATCTGTATAGAGTAGAATAAAAAGTTGATCATTAGACTAAATTATTTAGGAAATATAGATGGTACATACCCTTTTTAACACATCTTAGAATAAGAAATCTGAGAAATTCTACAATATAGAAAGCTTTTTTGATTTGTTTAACTAGAAAAATTTCCAACATATTTGACCATAGAATGCATTCATTCCTATCATCTTGTGTCTTTTATTTCTACAAATACTGTTTTAAAATCTTTTGGTTTATAAATTTCAAACACTTATCTGGAAAAACCTGATCTAAAATTAAAATGTTACATCTACAAATAACAAGGGTTAACTCTAGTCTCTATCTTTTTCAAGCCAGTCAATTTCATGCCAGAGACTATGAATAATTATATTTTTCTTCTTTGTTATTAAGTTTAAGAGGATCACAGTGATTATTTATACTCAAACTATTCAAAAAAATACAATAGGAGGTAAAACTTCCAAAATTCATTCTATGAGACCAGCATTATCCTGATATCAAAACCAGATGAAGAATCCACTAAGAAAGAAAACTACAGGCTATTCTTGATGGGCATGGATGAAAAAAATTCTCAATAAAATACTAGCAAACTGAATCCAACAGGACATTAAAAGAATCATTCACCACGATCAAGTGGGAATAATTGTGGGGATGCAAGTGTGATTCAATATTCACAAATCAATCAAACCTATACACCAGATTAAAAAAAGAAAGAATAAGAATCATATGACCATTTGAATAGATACAGAAAAAAGCATGTGACAAAGTACAACATCCATTCATAAAAACTCTCAACAAAATAGGTTTATAGGGAACACACCTCAATATAATAAAGGCCATCTATGAAAAACCCACATCTAATATCATCCTCACTGGGAACAA
>NC_064808.1:68693631-68765493 GCF_023721935.1 Panthera uncia
GTCCGTTACTTGTCTTGTTACAGCCCTTAATATATTATTCATAACTATTTAAATTCCCTATGTGATAATTCCAATACCTATCTCATATCTCAGTTAGGGTTTACTTTGCTTTGATTGCTTTGTCTCTTTAGGTTGTTATTTTCTTGCCTTTTGGCATGCTGTAATTTTTTATTGAAAGTCAGATATATTTTATTGAGTGATAGGAACTGAGGTAGACAGGCCTTTAATGTAAGGATTTATGTTAATCTGGCAAGGAGTCGGGCTGTGTTTAACTGTAGCTGTAGGTGCTGGAGGCTTTAAATTTCCATAGGTCTTCGTTCTTGTCCTCACTCTTGAGTTTGGGCTTTCCTGTATACTATTCCTCAGATACTGTCTGCCTTGTAGCTCTTTAAGCTGTAATCTCTGTCATGATACTGGAGCTCTGTTGATTCATGGTAAAGTATTAAGGTGGGAGCATAGGTTGTGTTCTAAAATATTGTGATTAAATCAATCTTTTACTTGGCCAGTGTCTTGGAGCTGTGACCTTCATGAGTGTTTCTCCAATGGTATAGCTTTTCTTTCCCTGTTTCCTGTTTCTTTGGTTACAGCATTCCCAATTTATTCCTTGAAACCCTGGCCAATGTAGCCTATGTTTTATTTCCCCTTAAATGAGACAGAAAAGCTGGAATCCCCTTCCTCTAGCTGGGATAGGCCTTTGGTCATCACTTCTTCTGAATTAAACAGGTTTGTTATGGAGAAGGCTGAGGGCTTATTTCATAATGGTACTTCTCTGCAGTCATCTATGCAGCTTTGGGGTGACAGTTTGTCCAGTGACTTCATTCTCTCATGGCCCAAGAAAATTTGTGGATTTTCCACTTGTCTAGCTTTTTCTTGCTAGACAAGAGGATGGGAGTGTCCAGGGTTTTTACATGTCAGACTTGAAACCAGAAATCTCATGTTACCTTTATACATAAAACATATCCTTTCTTGTTTGTATCCATGATCATCTGTACCTTTTCTTAATTCTAGAAAACTGTCTAGATATAGTTGATATAAATCTTTGGTAGGAAGATAAGGTCTTCTGAAAATGGCAGTGTGATTATCTAACCTAAGCATCAGAATTCCAATGTGAGTCATTTTAGACATGGTTTGATGAAATTAACTGAAGATGAGTACCACCGATGAAGAATCTAATCGAGATTAATACCTTCATTTTAAAAGGTTGATAAGGTGGGTGAGCACATTAATGGTTTTATCCATTAAATCTTTTGGTGCTAAGAATTGATGTCCTTGTCCTACCTAGTGAAGAATTTTTATTTCTCGGCAGGAAAAAAAAAAGATTATTTATAAGCTGAACTACAGTAGTAATTTTTCTCAATTAACGAAAGGCACAATTTTTGCCTCAAGCCCTTATCTGGTAGTTCATTGGATATTGGGCTCTTTTGCAATCAAAGTTTAATAGGGATGGGGGAGAGATTAATTGGATCAAAAAGCCTCCTTCTCATTAAAAAAAAAATAGATTTGCCAGTTGAAAAGCAGGTAAACATTGTGTAAGCGTGTTTAAAT
Source organism: Panthera uncia (assembly GCF_023721935.1). Classification (NCBI taxonomy): domain Eukaryota; kingdom Metazoa; phylum Chordata; class Mammalia; order Carnivora; family Felidae; genus Panthera; species Panthera uncia. The sequence continues at coordinate 68,695,177 of NC_064808.1, forward strand.
ATTGTTTAAACATTAAATATTGCTTAATACAAATAAAATACCTTTTAAAATGTTATAATACAATTCTCTTTTTTGTTAAAATATATATGTACATATATGCACATTTTATAAACTAGATACAACAAATATGAAGCAATTATATGAATTTTTTTCTCCTCTCATTTTTGCCCATTTATGTTTTCTGAATTGTAAATAATGAATAAGTAATGCTTTCATGCAAGGAAAAAACTGCAGAATTTAAAACAAAAAAAAGCTGATTCATAAAACTTTAGGTCTTGAATAGAATTTGGGCCTTATTCGTTAAGCCAATTCCAAATTTCTTTAGTTGAGAAGGCACACACAGAAAAGCCAATCTTCCCATATCTTCTCCTTTTTCATTCCTGCTGGTCAGAATCATAACCTTTCTTAAAAAGACCCAGCTCAAATGTACATGGCTTTGGCATTTCTGTTATAGTATGTCTCAGGTCTCTCGCTAATTGTAAAGTTCTTCCAGTATAAAGTTAATAATGAGGAGGAGGGAGAAGAGGAAGAAGGGGATGAGGATGATGATGGTTTCCACTTACCATTTGTTAAGCAATTCAATGTACATCTTACTTATGTTATACTAATTAATCCATAAATATTATTCCCATTTCACAGATGAAGAAAAGGAAAATCAAACAAATTAAGAAACTTTTACAAATTTCCCTTGTCATAACCCATGGGACTCAGTTTTTTATGTAGGCTCTTGCTGCTCCAAACTTTGACTCATAATAAATACTGAATAAACTTATTTAGTAGTTGAGCTATTTAGAGATCATTTGGTATTTGTGGACCAGATTTTCAGTATTTATCAGTAACCTGCTGGTCCCTTGGTTAATTCACAATTAAAAGCCAACTTTAACCACAACTAGCATTTGAAGTCCAGATACTCTAAACAAATAGAACTATTTTCCAGTGTGGAAAAAATGAACTGCCATTCTGCATCATTGTTTTCTTCTTTATTTCCTTTTTTTTTTTTCAATTTTTGTTTGAAGCATTATCGCTTTCCTTTTTAGACACCATCGCCAGGACAATGCACTAACTTTTTATCTCCTGGCACAAGTTTTATAGCTAAGTAACAATAGCTTAGTTATTTAGTACTTCCATAAATATTATCCCATTGGATAATCCCTTTGGAAATAGGGCAAATATTACTGCTTTCATTTAAGGACGAAGAGGCTAGATCTCCAAGAACTTTAGTGATTTGCTTAGAGATATACAGCTTTTAAAACACAGAGCTAGGCCTTAAGGGGAGTTCTCTGACTTTAGGTCTTGTGTCCTTCCCTCTATTATATAGCCTGATAATACAAAGCCATTCTCTTTGTCACACTTTTAATCATACACTATAAATTCTTCCATAGGTTAAGTTTCTACTTTGTTCTTAATCTTTTTAATCTCTTAATTGTTTATCTTTTGTTCTGTCATAATTTTTAATTGCACACAAGAGACTAACTCTGGTTGATTTAAACAGAAAAAGAATTTGCTAAGAAGATATTGGATAGCTCAGGAAATCATGGAGAAGCAGGTTCAGAAATGAGTGGGAACAAGGGAAGAGGGGAGTAGCAGCCAAGAGTTCTGCTAAAACCATGCTATAGAACACAGGATATTCCTTTCCTGGTACTTCTGGTCTTATAATCCCTAAAAATTAGATGTTGTTATCACAATTGTCTTCCCACTACCAGAATAATTTGTCATTGTCCTTGCTAGTGACAAGATAGTATGTCACTATCTTCTGTTTCAAAGTCTTGGATGAATGTATGATTGAGTATGAATCATGTGGTCATACTCTAGCTTAAGAGGAAGATGGAAAGCCAAGTCCAGGTATTTTTAGTCTTCATTATGGGAGGTAAGCTCTTTCTCACCCCAAGTCTCATTGAGCATATACTTCGCCAAACAGAACAAGATGGTTGAAATAATTGAAAGTCCCCTGCCATGACCAAAAAACAAAAAGCAAAAAACAAACAAACAAAAAAACAAATTTTAGTACTGATTCCAACTTAGTTTTATGTGTTCTTTCTTTAGGCTAACTTTCTTTGAAACAAGAAACATATTTAATTTACAACTCTGATTCAGTTGTCATTCAACCAATAATTACCCTTGTTCTGCAGCATTCTGAAAGGTCTAAACTTGTCATGTAAAGTTCACTTACCTAAGAAATTCCCTTTCCATAGTTACCCTCTCATATTTCTTTCAAGTGAGTGAGCTTCATCAGGGGCTGACAGAATGAACTAGTGCTTTCCAAAATATTTTCAAAGCATAAAAAATATATTTGGCATCCTTCCATGTCTTGGAATTTTAAGATATGCCTGGTTATTTTACTTTAAGAATTATAAATATTTCTCTTATAAACATGTTTCTGAGTCTGAATAATCCTTTCCTCTACAGTATTTTTGAACAATGGCTCCGAAGGCACCATCCCCTTCAAGAAGTTTATCCAGAAGCCAATGCACCCATTGGACACAACCGGGAGTCCTACATGGTTCCTTTTATACCTCTATACAGAAATGGTGATTTCTTTGTTTCATCCAGAGATCTGGGCTATGACTATAGCAACCTACAAGATTCAGGTAAAGTTTAATTTCTTTCATATGAAATGATGAATCTTGTGTGACCAATATCTTTTGAGAGACTATATAACCTTTTGTTTTTACAATGCTATCCCCAAAGCCTTTAAATTGGGAAAGCATACTACAAACCTTAATTTATCACTAATTTATTATTACATGAACTAAGTTGCAAGGATCTTTAAATTCACATCTATTCTGCTTAATATAGGGCATTTTGCATATGGCAGCCATGGAAAGGACATTACAATTAAAATCAGAAAGGAAAAAGAGGGTTTAAGACATGACTCTATCAGCTGACTGTAAGGTGACCTTGGAAATTTTTCTTCACGCTATGAATCTCAGTTTTTTAACCTGAAATATTGGGGTCAGAATACTTCAAAGAGATATTGTGATAATTAAATGAATATGATGTATTAAAGAGTCCAGTGTGGTGTGACAAAAGATAAATGTCTTGTAGTTTTAGGGAAGCATGGGCATCTCTGTTGGTTCAGTGTCTGTCTCTTGATTTTGGCTCAGGTCATGATTTCATGGTCGTGGCATCAAGCCCTGTACTGATCTATGCTCAGCTCGGAGCCTGCTTGGGATATTCTCTCTCTCTCTCTCTCTCTCTCTCTCTCTCTCTCTCTCCCTCCCTCCCCGGCCCCTCTGCCCTTCCCCTGCTTGCACACACACTCTTTCTCTCCTTCCAAAATAATAAATAAGTAAATAAATAAATTTTAAAAATTACCAACAAAACTTGTGGATGTTTTAATTTTAAGCCTAATTAATAATAACAATAATAATAAGAAGAACAACAATAAGAGAAAGAAGAAGAAGGAGGATTAGGAGGAAGAAGAGGAGGAGGAAAGTCAGGAGGAGGAAAAAGAAGAAGAATGATTAAAATGATAATTTCTATGACCATGATTAAGCTAATAATATAAAACTCTAAGATGATAATTATATTTGGGCTTTAAATAATCTTCCTGAGTAGAAATATCAATATCTTCCTAATAAATGTGGTACAGGTAACAATGTCTTCCCCCACCCAAGAACCCACTACATGCAGATCTCGCACATGTGTTACTAATCAATCATACATTAGGGTTAGTATTAGTATCTCTAGTAATAGGTGATCCCACTGATACTGTGAGAGTTTAAATGACTTTCCCAATATCATACACCAATATTTGGAGGAGGCAGATTTCAATACTGTAAGGCCCTCTCTTCATTTCACTACACAATGCTTCTACTCTAACACAGGAGTATCAACATCCAAAAACAGTAGAAAAACAAAACAAAACAAAACAAAACAAAACAAAAAACAATAACATATGGCTTGTGAGTAAGAGGTATTCAATAAGCAGTGATGTTTCATTATATTCATTGATAATTCATAAAAATTATAATTCATAAAAACAAGTAAATTAAACATATTAATGACATTTACCAACTTCCTACCTCTTGTGCTAGATTCTAAGGACATAAAGGACTGACATAGTTCCAAACTTCAAGGAGCTCTAAATTCAATGTGGAAGTCAGGCAATTGTGCAAGAAAGTACAAAACATCAGTCTGTGTTAAGTGCAGCAAAAAAGTCATAAACAAAATCCAACAGAGGAGCACAGAGGAGAAAGCAATGACTTCTGAATAACTCAAGCTATTGAGTTGAATAACTCCCTGAATAACTCAAGGAGAAAGACAAGACCTTGAAGGATGAACAGGGCAGAGAATACTATAAATGAAGATAATAACAAGAAAAATAGAGGTGGAGAATGTACAGTTTATTTACAGAATGCTAAATTCTCCTATTTGAGTAGTATAGGCAATGGAAAATTACCCTGAGGAAAGAAATGAAATCATTTAATAATAGCTAACACATACTGAGTATTTTTTATGTGCCAGAAACTCTTTTAGGTGTGCTGTGTGCATTATTTAAACTTCATAACTAGCCTATGAATTAGGTACTATTATTTCTTTTTTCCTATTCAGATGAGAAAACAGAAGCCTAAAGAATATAAATAACTTGTCCAAGGCCATCTAGCTAGTATGTGGCATAGAAGAACCACAATTTAGGGCTACCAGGAGAACCTATATTTTATCAACATTTACCTGCCCTTTGGGGATCACTAGTTGAACAAATATGGCTTTGATTAACCTGTTTTGATTTATCTGAAAATCACAGGCAATGGAAGGAATACTAAAATGGCTGGCTTTGGAAATCAGTTATTTCAAAACCTTAAGATCACTGAGAATGGGAAATTTTGCAAAGAGCAGAGATGTGGTAAGGGGAGGGCTTTCTGCAAGTCAAAAAAAAAAAAAAGACAGTCTCAAGTAACATGTTTTCCCTTCCATCTATAAACACCCCACCATACATAAAGAAAGAACCGTATTTGTAATGGCTTTTCAAATATTCACCACTTAGCATTTTATGATTTCCATTTCCAAAACATGCCATATTCTTTCATGGGCTCATGCTTTTAAACATGCTGTTCTCTCTGGCTAAATTTTGATCCTGTTTATCAATTTGTCAAACTCTCAGATATTAAATCATTTTATGCATATATGTAGTCATGTTTAATCATTCCTTTATTAGCGTTACATGGTAATTTTTTATGTATGAATCTTTCCCCACTCCACCTTGACCTTGTACTCTACAAGATTAGAATTGATATCTCTCAAGCTTCTCTAGTTTAAATATCAAATGATATCTGGTTATTGGGGTGAAATCAATGAATCAATTTGAGTACAAGTGATATTGGTCATGAAAGATAATATCTCTTAACCAATATAAGTAAAGCTTGCTAGAAAAATGTCAGCCCTCTTAATACTCAGGTCATTTTTAGACATGTATTTTTAACATATTTCAAGCCTTTGATCACACTAGGTATTTTCTAGGTGGTGTTTTTGATTTATTTATTATTTCTACATACATTCAATAACTACTTTGAACAAAGCATGTTCTTACATACGATGGATACAGTTGTAAACAACATAGTCTCTACCTTTATGGAGTCTACATACTAATGGAAGACCTTAAACAATTACTTACCTAATGACTTATTTATTTGGAGATATACCTATGTCTAGGGGTCAATGAAGCGATATTTCAGAGGATATCGGCATGAAAGGGAGAAGTGATTAGTTGAAAAGAGGGGGGTCTTGATTGCAGATGTTGGCCATAGTGCTAAAATAACAGAAGCCATTGATAAATTTTAAACAGATTGTCTTGAGTTTTTTAAAGATTACTGTTACTGCAGTATGTAGGGCATTTTGTAGCAGTTGCAAAGCACATTCAGGGAAGGTGGTGAAGATGCTATTACAAGAGTCCAAGAGGTAGGTAGGTTGGCAGAAAACATGAAAGAATTTGATATTATTTTGAATTTATAAAATGTACAGAACTTGGAAAATGATTCCAAGGTGATACTCATGGATTCATATGAATCATAGGAGGTGAGAAAGAAGGAGATGTTAGGGATGCCTTTAAGCTTTCTGGCCTGTGAATATGATGCATGGTAATACTGTCACTGAGACAGTATCAGTAAGAGCGAGGCCAGACATGGTGGGAATCTCATGTTTGCATTTGTTATACAGTGAAATGGGATGATAGGAGACATCAGTGTAAATATGTCTTTGGGGCAGTTGGTTGGCCTTGAAACTCAGAAGACATTCTGGGGGCACCTGGGTGGCTCAGTTGGTTAAGTGTCCTACTTCAACTCAGGTCATGATCTCATTGTTCATGGGTTCAGGCCCCGCGTCGCACTCTGTGCTGGCAGCTGGGAGCCGGAGACTGCTTTGGATTCTGTGTGTCTCTCTCTCTTCCCCTCCCCTGCTCAATGCTGTCTCTCAAAGACGAATAAATGAAAGAAAGAAAGAAAGAAAGAAAGAAAGAAAGAAAGAAAAGAAAAGAAAGAGATAGTAATAGGATATAGGTTACAGACATCAGCAGGTAAATTATTATCTCTGCTAATCTGCACAATCTTATGTAGTAGTGATTTTTATTTTGTTTTGCAAGTAAATTGAGAACAGAAAGATAAAGTGGCAAATTCTAAGTCATCAAGCAACTAAGTGGCTGATACTGAATCCCAAACTAATTTTCTCCCCCATTATGCCACACTAGACAGGGTCCTCTTTAGTCCCTATATGTCTTGTATATTATGTTCCATCTCATTGTTCCTTCTCTGTAGTCCAAATGAGTACTTTTTACTGAAAAGCCAACAAAATCTATCAGAGGAGAGAAGGGAGAGGGGGCTCAAAAAGTCACATTAGGGGATTTAGCTATTTATTATTTATTTCTACTTAAATATTAAAAAAAATAAAGTTGATTTGAGATGTTGTATCTGTTTAGGGTACTTTCCATACAGCTATGGATATATACCATTAATTTTAGAAAAGTTTGGCTTTAAAATCAACAATAGCAACTGCCTGTTTTCTAGTTTATGAATTATTCTATTGCTTCTGTTGTACATTCAAGGAGTTTAAAATTTATTCTTATTTATTGCTAAACTTTAGGCCTACTAAAAAAATTTTTTAAAAACTGCTTCATGTAATTTAGTTCAAGAAGTTTATTATTCATCATTCAAGTACTCATGTTTGTAATTACTTAAGTGTTTTCTGTAAAAGGCAGCTGAGGTCTGGCATTTGTCAAACATTTTCTCTTATAACCGAATTTAGTGATGCTTTTAAAAATTGAGCAGCAGGTGATTTTGTTTGCATGCATAACTGATTAAAAGGCAAGAACAAAAAGCTTTGTCAATAAAAGGCTGTGTCCTTAATGCTGTTGGAAAATGCGATCCTGCTTTCTGTATGATACTGCTCTATCGAGAGCTGCCTTATCCCAATATATCCCAAAAGACCTTAACATTTGAGGTTAAAAATGAGAGGAGGAGACACAATGACGGTAACTAGAGTGTCCCATTCTGCAGCTGAGATTTGATAATGGGGCTTCTATCACTCACAAATGTGTTCAGTAGCCATGCTTGCCTATGTGTATACATCAGTGCATACTGTTCCTTTTTTCCTGGGATGGCATGCCATCATGTGCCATCATGATGGCTTGCATCACATGCAGCACATGCATGATAGTCTTCTGGGAGGCCACCCTTGACTCCCCAGACAGATATGAGCTCTTTCCACCATGATTCCATTGTATCTTTTGGTTACTTCCATCATTACAACATCACTCTTGAAATAATTTATTTACTTGCTACTCTCCTCTTCCAGTTATGGTTTCCTTCAGGCCAGGGATTCTACTTGTTTATCTTTTAACTTACAGTGCTAAGACCACCACTTGGCATGTAATGTGTCTCAATGAATATTTGCTGTATGAATGAATGAATGAATGAATAGAAGAATGAAAGATAAAACAAGACATAATACTTGCCTCTCAAGAACTTATGATTAAGCCTGAAAATACATATAATACATATAAATAATTACAACACATAGACAATGGTGCCAAGTGTCACAAGTGAACAAAGAAAGAAATAGTCTGAGAATCCAAAAGAGAGCTGACTTGAATCAGTAATCAAAGCAGTTTTGAGAGAGAAAGCTCTTATTAGAAGCTGGTTCAACTGAAATATTGTTGAAATTATTATGGAATAACAACAATCATTAACAGTTATAAATTTCTTTCTATGTGCTAGGCATTTTACCAAGGGCTAATTTAGGTAGCCAAAGATAGAACAATTATGATATAAAAAATAATTTAAAGGTGTACTCTTTGGGTTCCAAAGAAAGTAGCTGAGAAAGAAAGTCTGAATTTTAGTTTAGAGCCATTGAGAAATACGAAGAGTGTTTCAAAGAAGTCCATTGGTAGCAGTAAAAATTGAGACCACTTAGAGTGAACTGAAGTAGAGAAATTTTAAGAGAGGCTGAAGAGCAGCACAAAGAAATAGTACTTTAAAATTGTGACTTGAGCTGAGCCTGAAATAGAGGAAATCATATTTATTATGGAATCTCTATGTACCCTGCATTTTGCTAGACATTTTAAACATACTTTATATATTGAAGTGACTACTAGCAATATAAGCCAGGCATTTGGAGTCCCATTTTCAAAATAATTTTAAATATATTGAAAACAGTAACTTTTTGATATTTCTTTTTAATTTTAGCTTTTTTGCTTTCATTGCTTAGATTTAAATGTCAAAGTTCTAAATATTTTATATAATGTATTTGGTAATGTTTATCCTTTGTAAGTTGTTGTCCCTTCCTGATGAAGAGAAACTCTAAATTGCAACACTGTTCAAATTAGGCTTAATGAGTTCTAGGAATTTTAGAGGTAACTTAGTGACAGCTGGCAAAAAGATGGTGTCAAGGACAGAAGGAGAAATGGACAGGGTTTTAATCCTATTAAATAAAAAAGAACATTCCTATTTTAACCATTCTGAACATTCTGAATCATTTTAAATTTTATTTCATGTTGCTACCCATGATTTCCAAGATATGTTATTAAATAAACATTCCTTTTCTCATTGGTTTGTGAATCTCATTTTTATTATACATGGAGTTTACATATACATAAAACCTTGGTTTGCGAGCATAATTCATTCTGGAAACACGCTTGTCATCCAAAGCACTTGTATATCAAAGTGCATTTCAAGAACCATTGGCTCAGTTGTGATCATAGGACATTCAGCATCACATAGTCATATTGTAAGATATCACTCATTTATCAAGTGAAAATTTATTACAAATGTTTGCTCATCTTGCAGAACACTAGCAGAACAAGTTACTCATAATAGAAGGTTTTACTATAGTTGCAATTCCAAAATTTCCTAAGGTTTCTACTCCATCTTTTATTGTAGTGGACATATAATTAACTTTTTTAAATAATCAGGACTTTCAAAAATGCAAATGGCATAAACTCCATAGGAATGAGATTAGATTAAAAAATAAAGGTATTTTTTGGTTTAAAAAAATCCAAGGAGGGATGAACACTCAAACTCTGGGAAAGGCAGAAATGCAGCTGAGACTGAGGAAGAGCAGGAACCAGGGAACTAAAAGCCCTAAAGACTCTCTGTCTCTCTGTCCCTTTGTCCCTCTCACTGTCTCTCCCATTCTCTCTCATCTCTATTTCTTGGAGTGCGTTCATCCTGTCTTCTACAGGTTGAGAAGTCAGGCTGTCATCAGTTCCCAAGACACCTGGCAACTGCAGCACAGTAAATTCTGAGAAGTGATTCTGATTGGCCCATCTTGAATCAGTGGTCTACCATGTACCAATCAACTATGACCAAGGAAAGAGTTTTCAAAGAATGTTATAGCTCCTGCATCAGTGAGGGTGGGAAGGTAGGGATTGAGAGCAGATGCAGGTTCAAAGACCTATGGCTTAAATAAGTTACTTTATTTATTGCTCAAATAGCATTTTTGGTGTGTTGTTGAACATCAGCTCCATAATTCCAGGGTCTGGAGCTCTTCTTTCTTGTTTCCACAAGACCTAGGGCTTAATCTGGACCACATGGTCCATGATGGCTCATCAACACACTATCTGCATTACCACTAAGCAAAAAGAAAAAAGGAAAAAGGAAAAGATACATTTTTTTTCCTTTTAAGGAAAATGCCCCAAAGTTACATATATTGTTTTCGCACAAGACTTGAGTCACATAGACATCATTTGCTTCAAGGTAAGCCCAAGATGCACTCTCTTCTTTGTATACAAAATGAATAGGAATATCTTAGAGTCTCTTATAAATAGTGATAGGTATTTTTAAATCAACCAAAAGGATACAATAAATTATTAACTACAAGGGAAAAATAACATAAGGAAATGTAACCATTCCACTGTGAATATTATTTATATACTAAAACTAACGAAGGGGTGCCTGGGTGGCTCAGTCGGGTAAGCATACGACTTCAGCTCAGGTCATAATCTCACAGCTTGTGGGTTTAAGCCCCCTATTGGGCTCTGTGCTGACAGCTCAGAGCCTGGAGCCTGCTTGGGTTTCCATGTCTTCCTCTCTCTCTCTCTGCCCCTCCCCAACTTGCGCTATCTCTCTCTCTCTTTCTCTCTCTCTCTCTCTGTCTCAAAAATAAATAAAAATTAAAAAAATTAAAACTAATGAAAATCCAAGATGTGGATTTCACCCCAAATCATGATGTTATTGTGCCAAAAAGACTTAGGGAAGAAAAGGGGAGTTGTAAGATAACAAGAATCATTACTTCTCTATGAAGAACTCCAGATATAAACTTGATGAATTAAAAGATGGTAATATTTTCCTATTATTTTGAAATATGGAAGCAAATATCAGAATAAAGAACTAGAAATTACAATAGTTGACTTGGTTGTAGGCACTACATAAATTACAGATCAGTTGATTGATTGTTATCAATCAACTTTAAAACATTCCAGCAAGGTGGTATTATGTTCCTGCCTTCCTGATAAAGAAACGAAGGTTTAGGAGTATTAGGTGTGAATTTTCTGAGCTCTTATAGCCACTAAGTAGCAGAGCTGGCATTCAAACCCAAGTGTCTGACTCCACAGTACTCTGCAAGGATAATTAATGATAATGATGATGATGATGATGTTAATGATGATGCTGATGCTGATGATGACAACAGTAAAAACACTGGGATATCTTTCTGTTTCAGAACGGGACATTTTTCAAGATTACATTAAGCCCTTCTTGGAACAAGCAAGTCGGATCTGGCCATGGCTCATTGGGGCTGCTGTGGTAGGCTCTGTCCTCACGGCTGTGCTGGGAAGGCTCACTAGTCTATTGTGTCATCGTCGCAAAAGAAAGCAGCTCCGTGAAGAAAGACAGCCCCTCCTCATGGAAAAGGAGGATTACCACAGTTTGTTGTATCAGACTCATGTATAAAAAGCTTAGGCAATAGAGTAGGGCCAACAAGGCTGACCTCACTTTAACTCAAATGATGTTCAAGTCCCCAGGGGATGTTCCAAGAGCAGTCCCCGGTATTGGTTTGTGAAGACTTACCAGAATTGCCATCTAATACAAAAGGTACCCCTCCTCCAATTCAGGGAGAATACACCTGTGCTTGCCTCACTGCCTTTTGATCATCCCTTTGACAGTTTTCCTCAAACCCATATTTCTAACAAAAGGATGCCATTTGGTAATGAGTAACTGCTACTTGTATCTGAATGAAAGTGCTCTCATAAAAATGTGGGAATAATTTTGATTTTTCCTCCTGATTGTTTAATGAAATGTTTCTTTTTTATTGTTTTCTTTCTTTGATTTTAATAAAATGGTAACAAATTGACATAAACTGACTCCTTTGAGCTTGGGAAGTACATTTTTGTTTTCCTCAGAAAGCATGTTTCCTTTATATTTTACATTCTTGCTCCAAAATGTATTAGGAACTTCAAATAAACAACAACCTTTAGCTCTTTCCTTCCATAGTTCTGAATATGTGTTCGATGATTCACTGAAAATAAAGGCCCCACCCCTACAACAAATATGGCTAAGTTCCTGTCCCAAGATGTACTCATTAACTATGCTGATCATGGTGATAACCCTATTAAAAGCTTTTTTTTTATCTTCTAAGAAGAATTTTATTAGAGAATATTTAAAATGCTAGGAAACATTTGAAGTTTGAGAACCATTATGTGAATTGCCTGGCTGCAGTTCTAATAAAATAAGACTTGTTTCTCTTGGCTATTAAGACCCTAAATTAGGATATGCAGATAATCCTGCTGCTTGAATTTTTGGGTCTCACTGAATTTCTAAAAATAGTACAGTTGATACTACATTTCTATTATAGCTATGCATACATAGCATAAAAGACAAGGTCCAGCTGGTGGAAGTTACAGGGGACCATTTTGGTTCAATAAAAGGAAAAACTGTCCAGTATTCAGAGCTTTCCACAACCAAAAGGGACATCCTTAGGAAGTAATAAGTAGTTGTCACTATAGTTCTTCACATATACGCTGGATGGCTAATGCAACTTGAATTCTATAAAGAGAATTTAAGTATTAAGTTTATAGTAATACCTATTTAAATTGGCTCAGGACTCTCAATTCCCCATTCAGAAACAAGGTCAAGCATTCTCTATAAAAAGTCCCTGTGATTCTACCACAGTATTTCATATGTCACCAGATTCTAATTTCCACTCTCACTGGATATCCAAACTCATTTGCACTGTACTGATAACCTCCATCTCTTTGTTTCTCTTATGCCTAATTAACATTTGCTCAGCATTTTCAATATGACTTTGGTTTTACTACTTAATTTGCATTTCCCATCTCATCTCTGAACACTATCTTTCACTGTCTCTGGATGCCAAGCTTTAAAGACAGACGTGTCTAATTCAGGCTCCCAGAAAACTACCTGGTCCTGACACCTCAACCTGTACATGTCTGGGGGGAGCATTTGAAAGGAGACAAGCTTACCTGTATGGTACCTTTCAACTAAAATATTCTACAATTCCTAGAAGGTCTGAAGCATAGTGTTCAGATTGTTTATGAATGCATTTAAAAATGAGTGGACTGAAAACCTTGAGCTCTTAAAAATGCCTTTATCTAGGAAAAAAGCTGACCTAAAGTCAAGATCACATAACTTTAAATCATTACATTTTATTTAGTCCCAATTTGGATTTCAAAGAAAAGCAAGAAAACAGCCTATTATACACATTGACTTAATGATCTCGACTAATTTTCATTTAGAAATAGAAATTCACAATTATTGCTGAGGTAATGTCTTTGACTCTCAGAAATCACTAATAGTTAATAAACTCAGTTATACAGAGTAATATTATCTTCTAACTCCCACTGTTTAGACTTGTTGACTAGCTTGTCTAATTTCAGCTGCTTCATAGAGAAAAGTCAGGCAAGGGATACGGAACAGCATACTTACTACTTAGACACTGAGGGTCTGTGGGACTAGTGGGTAAATACAAGGGATTTTATCCTGAACTTGGTACATTACCAGAAAAAAAAAAAAAAAAAAACATTTAAAATAAATTAACAATGGCATCTGAGGACCAGATTCAATTTGGTTGGGAACTGGAACCAGTAAAACTAAGAACAAAAAGCGGGAAAAGAAATTTGGATAATGGTCTGCAGAAGATTGTGAGGAGGCAGTGACAGGGAATTTTGTTTGCCTTTTGTCTAATCCCAGAACACAAAGAAATTACTTAGGTAGGTTTCAGTTGAAGGCAAAAATTTTGGTCCAGGTGGTATTTTTAATCATTTTTACAAAGTACCTTGAATGAAAGTCCACCCTGGAAATTTTCATTGTTACTGACAGCGATCTGTACAAAATCATTCTTTTCTGTATCACAAGACAATTCCCTCCTCTACCACTGCATTTTAACATAGAACATCGTTCTGTTTCTCTACAGGAGCCACATATTTACTTGTGTGTCAGCAGCACCATATCACACAGTGATTCTCAGTCTGGTTTTCTCAATAAGGTTCCAAAATTACCTGACTAACACTTGAAGATACCTGGCAGGTTCATTAAATTCTAACCAACATTACATTCTGTGGCATTGTTTAAGAGTGTAGCTTTTCTAAATTGCTTCATTTCTGGCTCTGCTCTTTCACCATTGCCACATTACAAGTCACATTTTGTTACAAAGAAATAAGTAGCTGCCACTCTTTTTGTTCCTCTGTGTTTTATTTAAAAAAAAAAAGAGTATTTTTAGTAACCAACCTTTCCAACAAGTCAAATATATAATTCTCCACCTGTAGAAATAAATATGTGATGGGTACAAGTCATTTCAAGCAGTGTCTCTAGCAGGCTGACAACTGGCATTCATTGTGAATGTTTTAAATAGCCTTTTCCTTGTTTATATGGGCTTTGATTTGTAGGAGCAGTTTTCTTTGTCATCATAAAAAGGGCCTCTTTGGGGCCTCCTATTGTTAGCCTGTGCTATTTTGGAGGGCACATCAGGAGAACAAAGTTCCATGCTCCTTCTGATTAGACTCCTTCTGAAAGCTGCTGAAATGCAAGTAGAAGACGTTTTTTGTTTTTTGTTTTAACTTTATGTTGCTTATTTTCAAAAGCATTGGCTAGTTTGTACAATCATGAATATAAAATTGCCTATGGCAAACATGGGAGGTCTTCATGGCTTTCAAATCATTCAGCTTTTTAAAACTATATAGGAAGAATGCATTTCTTTGAAACAGAATCCTTATTAATACTCTGTACAGCCTGTGTTTATCTGTTTCATAAGTTCTTTTTTGTTTTTAATATTTATTTATTTGAGAGAGAGAGAGTGTGTGTGAGAGCTTGCGCGAGAAGGGGAGGGGCAGAGAGAGAATCTCAAGCAGTCTCCCTGCTGTCAGCACACAGACCAACATGGGGCTCAGGCTAGATGCCACTAACCAAACCTTGAGGTCATGACCTCAGTCAAAATTAAGATTCCTAGGCTTAACCGACTGAGTCACCCAGGCGTCCCCATAAATTCTTTTCTTAAACAAAATGTAAGAAGTCATTCTTACTGATGAGGGACCATAAGGCAAGCTGACAGGCTGCAAACACCCCATCCCACCCCCAGGTATGATATTCCTCAGGCACTCCTGGCTGCCCAAGAATAAAAGAAAGGGGAAAAACAAATGGTTAACTGATAGAGATCATAGTCCTGCAGGACCTGACTCTTCATCTATTTACAAGTATCTTAGTAAATCACAAGAAAAAGGCAATCTTATCAACAGCCTAATCTCGCAAAACGTAAACACTGTTTCTTGGAGCCTCAACATCACCCCTCTGTAGTGATGTGGGAAACAAGGCAGAAAGAAATGGCAGACAGAACTAGATTTCTTTATAATCTGCAGCCCACTGACAAATACTTGAGGCTCAGAGTAAAGCATTTCTCCAGGAACTCCCTACTGTCTTAATGCTAATGATTTGCTAGAGGGCAAACAACCTTAGCTTGACAATAGCTAGGCCTCCACTATCCTGGGAGTCTTCTTTAGTATATGAAAATCGCACTGGAAGCTTCCCCTGGACGTTACCTCCCCCAACTCCATAGCATATAACCAGTCTCTCCTCATGGTCTTGGGGCAACTCTTCCCGCCATGGGTCCTGTCCCAGTGCTTTCATCAAACCACCTATCTCCACCAAAAGATGTCTTCAAGAATTCTTTCTTGGTTGTTGGCTCCAGACACCACTATCACCCCCAAAAACCTCATCACTTATAACTTCATGTTAATATACCAATGCCTGTGTGTTTTATAACCATGATCGTAGTAATTTCTAATTTCTTATTTATTTATTTTTGAGAGCGAGTGCACGCGCAAGTAGAGGAGAGGCAGAGAGAGAGAGGGAGACACAGAATCCGAAGCAGGCTCCAGGCTCTGAGCTGTCAGCACAGAGCTCGACATGGGGGCTCGAACTCATAAACCTTGAGATCATGACCTGATCCAAAATCTGAAGCTTAATTGACTGAGCCACCCTGGCGCCTCTCTAATTCCTTATTTAAAGATAAGTAGCAAAGGTGTTGCAATCTAGTGAGTAGTTATGATGCTCCAAGAACTTCACTGAGCACTTCATATATGTGAACTCATTTATTCTTCATGTCATCAAAATGGGAATAAGTATTATTTGTGCTTTCAAATGAGGAAATGAACACTTAAATAGGAGACACACTTTACCTAGGCTTATATGTCTGTTCAGTAGTTTACATAATTTAGCTGGGATTTCAATCCAATTCCTCCTTCATAATGACAAATTTCATCGTTTTTTTATTTAATTATGTTGATGTGTTGTCACTTGCCAATTCCTCACTACTGGACACTTAGGTTTTATCTAGTTTTTATTTTTATTTTTTAATTAATTTTCTTAAATTCCAGTATAATTAATGTACAGTGCTGAATTAGTTTCAAGTGTACAATATGGTGATTCAGCCATTCTATGTTTTATCTAGTTTTTAAATTGTGTTTAGTGCCACATGGAATATTTGGGTGTATTTGGCATCTAATTTCTCTTAAATTATTTTCCAGGAGTTCAATCTCTGGATCAAAGCAAATGAACAATTTTATGGCTTTTCTAATGAATTGCCACACTGTTTTTGAAAAGGGTTGCACAGATTTAAAAATGCAGAGACAAAATGTAAAAATAAGAGATCAAAAGGAATGAAGAAGAAAATGAAGAGGTGAAGAATTTAAAAGAAGGAAGAGTTGCAATTCTCTTTGAGAGGAACTGAAGACCCTAATTGTCACTTGGGAGTATTGCTTCTTTTCATAAATCTTTGTAGAATTATAATGTCAATTCAATGGGCATTTTCTCTCACTAAAATTAAAAGAAAATTCAGACTGAAGCAATTTTAGAGAGATAGAGCATAACATGAATGTAAATTGCTCTCAAAATGAGATGTTTTCAGAAATGTGTTCATCTTAGCTAGGTAGAGGCGTGTGTGCCTCAAGCTATCATGCAGGGAAACACAACAACAACAACAACAACAAACCCCAGCAACACTAGAAATCCATCCTTGGAAGAATAAGCACAAGGCATCAAAACAGTCTGAATCAACACAGAGGCAGGGTCAGCTATTGGGATAGATAATTGCAAATATTTGCAAGAATAATTGCAAAGCATAGATGTGTTTGTGTGTGTGTGTGTGTGTGTGTGTGTGTGTGTGTAGAGAAAATAAGAGTGAAACAGAGAAAATAAAGACTAAAATTTTTCACCTCTCTCCGATATTAGAGAGAATATTGTTGATTTCATTGTTATTGTCACTGTCATAAATTACCACAAACACAGTGGTATAAACAATACAAAATTGTTATTTTGTAATTCAGTAGATTATAAATCCAACATGGGTCTCACTGAGCTAAAACCAAGGTGGCAGCAAGACTGTGTTCTTTGTGGAGGCTCTGAGGACGATGTCATTTCCCTATGTTTTACAGATTCTCAACACCATCTAATATTCCACTCCTCCCTCCATCTTCATCTTCAAAGCCAGATTTGCGATACCACTCTCATAATTCTTTGGTAGTCATATCTTTGATTGATTTCAAAAAGAAATGGATAAATAAATTGAACTCTTGAAGTTCACCCATTAGATGAGGTGGTAGAGAGTCTCAACAAAATCTTGGCATGATAAAGACAAGTGTTGACAAACTATGGCCATCACCAAAATCCTGCCTGCCACCTGTTTTTGTAAATGTAGTTTTATTGGAACACAGCCACATTCATTCATTTATATTACATTCTGTCAATGGTTGTTTTCATGCTACAGTGATAGAGTTGAAAGGTTGCAACAAAAACCACGTGCCCACCGCACAAGCCTATATGATATTCACTATCTGGCCCATTACTGAAAATGTTTACTTGACTCCTGGCCTAAATCAAATCAAGAAATTCAGAGTGATGGAGGAGAAATAAATGTGGGTATAAAATCATGAAAGGAAATTCCACCTTAATACTGGCACAATCATTCATTTTCTTGTTATTCTATTGTTTTGCCAGTTTATTAAGATATAAAGTTCTTTGGTACAGAGAGAATCATAGATATAGATACAGTTATAGTTTGTATATATGCAGCTAGAACAGATATGAATAGTATATATGCATATACATTAATATTATTATATAAAAATAATAGTATTATAATAGATTTATAAATATCTAAAAATTATAAGGAATTATTATAAGGAGTTATCTTATATATCTTATATCTTATATATTATATATCTTATATAACAATGGGTAATTATGAAATAACTCTAAAGCCCTTAGGGTAATTAATTCAGAAGGGAAAATAACAAGAAACTGGAATCCTAAGAACATAAGCTGAAATGTCTACACAGTATGAGTCTCTTTCATCAGGAAAGGCCAAACCCTGTTGAAAGGCCTTCCAATTGACTGAGTCAGGGCTGCTCAGAGTGATCTCCCTTTTGATTAACTTAAAATCAACTGACTAGGGCCTTTAATCATACCTACAAACTCCCTTCATGACAGCACTTGGATTAGTGCCTGACCAAATAACTGAAGATGTGTGTATGCTACTAAATGCTTCTTCCAACTTTGTGAGAGAATTTTCCTCGTGGTTCATTCTAGAAACATACTAGAAAAGAACTAGAAACATACATGTAGTTCAGTATAGCCACCTTGACACACATGGTGAGTAAACCAGATCCTCCTTACTCTGTGCCATTCTCAGGCCACAACTTCAAATGGACAAGCTGGCAGCTTTTGGGGGTGTGGTATGTGACAGACCCACTGGATCTTATGGTCATGTGCTCGTTGCCACATCTTCTTTGTTTTACAGTGTTAGAATCCTATGATCCCCACTGGAATCAGTTTTAAAACTACATCTACTATTGGTTCTGACTTACAGAGCACATACACTAGTGAGCTTCTCAGAAATACTGGTGCCCTTCTAAGAAATTCTTAATCCCATTGGTAAATGGAGATTTCTTGAAGCCTTACCATGAGACAGTCAGCAAGTGGTTTTTCCAGTATTACCTACCATATCCATGCTGGCCTGCCCTTTGATCTTTCCTCCACTATCAACATGGAGTTCTGACATTTCATTTTCATTAATGTGGGCCATCTTTTCCTCAAATATACAAGAGTGATCCCTGCAGCATGTTACCACTGTCTTCTGGGATCTTTTTCAAGAATGTTAAATTCTATATCGGGGGAGATGTTCCCATTTTGGTAAATTTTTCTTTCCCATCTTGATCAGCTTCCTCAGGATCCAGACTCCTATATATTCTCCTAGATCTTCCTGGGTATATATGAGCTAAATCTGTAACTCATTGGTGTGTATACTTTTTCCTCTTTTAACTCACCCAGTATGTCCCCAAGAAGTTTATGTTGTCACTTGACCCTATTATTGGTCAATTACTGGTCTGATGTTCATGAAGAGAATTAGAGGTAGGGACTGAAAGAGGTATGTGTTGTCTTGCATAGCAAAGTTGGCATCATTTTCAAACAAGAGGGGAGGACTAGCCTTTAAGAGGGATGAGTAGACCACTTTTGCAGCACAGAGAGTTGAGGGGAAGCTGAGGGTTCAAGATTTCTGAGTGCATCAATCGAAATGTCTCCATCTTGACTCAGGATTCCACTTAGTTCCAACCAGAGCCCTGATCTTTAGGTATCAGAATTGACAAGGTTGAAAATTCAAGCTTTGTTTCAGTTTCCCATTATTAGTAAGTCCTAGACTGATCATCTTGTGGTTCTATCCTCTGGTGGCAGGGGATGAAATCCTCTTTAGATTCTGCCAAGGAGGCTCTCTAGCTTTCACATATCAGCTTGAATTATAGGTTCACTGGCTTTCACAATTCAGCTTAAAATAACTACTACCAGCCTTTCATTGTCTTTTTTTTCAATGCATCAATAGTGTTTAACAAGAGTCATTTGCCTTAAACTTCTCAAACTCCCTAAATTATGCTTTAGTTACAGGTGCATTTCATGCCATTAGCCTATTCCAGGTGAAGTTTGTAGTAACTACTCACTACAACAAGCTAGAGTTATCCACTCTCCAAGGATGACTAGGAATAGAGTGATAGAATCTTAATTGCCAATTAACTGGTAGGTTTTCCAACAGCAAGTTCCTATTTCAGAGCCTGCTTCCTAAGACCACTTCTGACACCAGATGTCTTCATGTGGTTTCTGCAGAGGTCTCAGCTGATCCTACAGCTATTTGAAGCTGACATAGTTCTTTCAAACTGTCCCACATCAAACCAAGGATCTTTAACTTCAATTTATCCACCTTGTCTACTCATTGTGTATGAGCTGTCCCAGGGGAGGAAGTATAAATTTGGGCAAGAGATTCCCTTCCAGTTCCTGGCAAGGGATTCAGCTATGCACAATCTCCAGCCCACACTGCCAGTAGCTCGGGAAATGAGTGTCTCAGTCCTGAAGGAGCAATCTGTTCAGCACAACACAGCATCCCTAAGATACGCTTATCTTTCCATTCTTTCCTTATGACTTTTCTCTTCTAAAATTTCCACAATTATTGACAATTTTCAAGCTTCTATCTCTAGTCCCAGTTTCTTTTCAGATTTCCTGACAGACACCTCCAACAGCTTATTTTTTTTTTTATTTTTCATTTTTTTTTTAGTTGAGAGAGACAGAGAGAGAGAGCATGAGTTGGGGAGACAGACAGAGGGAGAGAGAGAGAATCCCAAGCAGACTCCATGCTCAGCATGGAGCCCAATGCGGGGCTCGATCTCACAATCCTGGGATCATGACCTGAACCAAAATCAAGCATCGGACATTCAACCAACAGAGCCACACAGGGGTTCCCCAACTGCTTACTTTTTAATTTATATAAATATCCGGCAGGAATTAAAACTTACATTTAAAAATGAACTCTTGGGGCACCTGGGTGCCTCAGTCGGTTGAGCATCCGACTTTGGCTCAGGTCATGATCTCGTGGTTTATTAATTCAAGCCCCATGTGAACAGCTCTGTGCTGACAGCTCAGAGCCTGGAGCCTGCTTCAGATTCTGTGTCTTCCTTTCTCTGCCCCTTCTCTGCTCATGCTCTATCTTTCTTTATCTCCCCAAAATAAATAAACATTAAAAATAATTTTTTAATGAACTCTTTTTTGAACTTTTTAACATTTATTCATTTTTCAGAGATGGAGAGAGACAGAGCATGAGCAGAGGAGGGGCAGAGAGAGAGGGAGACACAGAATCTGAAGCAGGCTCTAGGCTCTGAGCTGTCAGCACAGAGCCTGATATGGGGCTCAAACCCACAGACTGTGAGATCATGACCGGAGCCAAAGTCGGAAGCTTAACTGGCTAAGCAACACAGCGACTTCTAAATGAACTCTTAATATCCTTCTAAAAATTACTTCCTTCTCCAAACTGGCACACATTAGTAAATGACACCTATGCCCTAGCTATTGAAGTCCCTTCTAATATCTCATCCCCCTTTTCCCTCCATCTGTAAGTAGTAATCTTGGTTCTACTTTCTTTTTTAAAAAAGTTTATTTAGTGTGTATGTATGTGTGTGTGTGTGTGTGTGTGAGAGAGAGAGAGAGAGAGAGAGAGAGAGAGAGAGATGGGGCAGTGGAAGAGAGAGAGAGAATCCCAAGCAGGCTCCAGGCTGTCAGCATGAAGCCCAATGAGGCGCTCACCATGAAATCATGACCTGAGCCTAAATCAAGAGCTGAACTCTTAACCAACTGAGCCACCCAGGCACCCCAGTTCTACCTTGAGTACAGTGTAAAGTCTCCACTTATTTCTCACCTGCCCTCTTCATGAGAGTAAGCTCTGTGCTTCAGGTCTGGTCTAAGCCATCAGCATCTATCGCTCAACTACTGCAACAACCTCTGGCTGGATTCTACCTTCTTCACTTGCCTTTTTCTAATCCCCACAGCAATTGAAGTGGCTATTTTTAAGCATGCTTGTAACACTTCGGAAGGTTAACATTCCTCTCCGGTTAAATTCCAGGTCCTCAACAAGGTTTCCTTATTTGGGGCCTGCCTGTCTTTTCAGACCTACTTCATTCCATTCTGCTTTTTACCTGCAGTGCCACACCGTGGTTTGTTTTTCTTTGTCTTTTTTTTTTTTTTAGCTCATTAAAAGTGTCATTTTTTTTCTGCCATCAGAGCACCTGTGATTTCACTCCACTCTTGCCCCAAATTCCTACTCATGCTTTAGATCTCAAATGCCATTTTCACAAAACAGCCTTACCAGTCTGACTCAGATCTTTCTTCCCATAACCTCTCATCACGTATTTCAAGGCATTTACCACAGCTTTTCATTACAAAACTATTTGTGTACATGTAGTTTAATTTATTTCCTTCCACTATATAGCTCAATGAAGACAAGGCCTGCATTGATTTTCAGACATATTCCCAATGCCTGGACTCCAGTAAGTATGTAATAGATAGTAAATGGAAGAATGAAAGTGAAATCAACAAAACTTAGATCTCTGCAAATAGAGAAAACTAAAAACAGAATAAATACACTTTGTACATAGAAAATAATGTTAGCCCCCACTTCAGCGCCCACTTCCAAACATTCAGGGCTGCTGATAGTTCTGCAAAAGGTCCAGCTTGCAGTAAACTAAGTAATACTCCTGGGGCACCTGGGTGGCTCAGTCAGTTGGGAATCCGACTCTTGCTTTTGACTCAGCTCATGATCTCATGGTTCATGAGTTTCTAGCCCCACATCAGGCTCTGCTCTGACAGCACGGAGCCTGGTTGGGATTGTCTCTCTCATCCTCTCTCTGTTGCTCTCTCATGTGCTCTCTCTCTCTCAAAATGGGTAAACATTAAAAAATAAATAAACTAGGTAATACTCCTAATAAAAGAAAATGGAAAAGCTGGTGAAAATAGTGAGCCCGAGAAGAGAGAAGTGCTCACAGGAATTGAAAGCACAATGATATGATAAATCTAATGGTTCCAGACGACAGTGTTCTTGGATCAGATGGTGAACATCCCCATTAGAGCTTTCATAGCATGATAAATCATGATGAAAAGGCCATTAATGATATACAATACTGGAATAATTTATAAAAATAGTTCAGATCAGAACATTTCTTTGTAGAAAGCAATCGATAAAATCATGGGCTGGAATTAGGCATCCTGAGGCTTGTATTTGTGGGCATACAGAAGTGAATAGACACAGGTTCTGCTCTTATGATGTTTCAAGTCCAGGAAGAAATAGAAGAGATACTTACATGCACAAACTATAAAGATAAAGCAGATGTGGGCTGGGGTCAGTGGAGAAGAATTATAGGAGTTTAAAGACTTGGTGAACTTAATGTTTACAGCAGATTTTTTCTTTTTTTTTTTAATTTTTTTTAATGTTTATTTATTTTTGAGACAGAGAGAGACGGAGCATGAACAGGGGAGGGTCAGAGAGAGAGGGAGACACAGAATCCAAGGCAGGCTACAGGCTCTGAGCTGTCAGCACAGAGCCTGATGCGGGGCTTGAACTCACGGATGGTGAGATCATGACCTGAGCAGAAGTCGGACGCTTAACCGACCGAGCCACCCAGGCGCCCCAGCAGCAGATTGTTTCATAAGCCATGTCAAGATCTGGGCATATTATGCATTTGGTCTCATTCCATTGTCACTAAAATTCTGTGAGTTTAGTATTCTCCTTGCTTGAAAGAAAAGGAAGCTAGAATATCAAAAGGCTAATCAGCATGCCCATACTGCTAATGTGGAGTTGGGATTCAAACCTATATCTGATTACAAAGTTCATGGATTTTCTAATGTACATTGGTATAGCTACTTGCCACATATATGTGATTGTGTGTTCTGTGTGTTTATGTGTGCATCTGCTGATAGCATTAAGAAAGTTCAAGGAAGTAATGACATTTGAGCTAATCTTTCTGCTTATGCAGATGACTGGTATGTCTTGAATCAAGGTCTGAATGTAAGACAGAAAAGAGTATGTGAGAAATTTGAGTTTATTTCCTTTGATAATAATGGAGCTTTTCTAGCAAAGCAAAACAAAACCCTGTCCTCCTCCTCCTCCTGGCTACAGGTCACTGGGGTGAGCACTCTCTGAAACTTTTTGCTGTGATGCATCCTTAGTCAATGCCTAAAAGAATTTTGACTATAGCCATCTATTAAGTAAAAAAGAAGGCCAGAGCTATGGATACCAAATATTCTTTATGAATACATGGAAATAATCATTTCTATTAGGTAATGTGAGAAGTCTCCAATTCTACTCTATATTTTGGCCAATGATTAATGCACTGGTATTGAAGTTGTATCTACAAGTAGGATATTAGCCATGGGAAGAGAAAAGGATAGATGCAAGAAATTTCAAAAAGGAAAAATTAAGAGGACTTGGTTTCATAAGTAACAGAGAGGAAAATTCAAAATTAATATTTAAGTTTTGAAGTCTGATTATACCTTTTCCCTAACTAGTCAAATAATTAATGTGTAAGTCTAAAAAATAATCTTAGATCATAAAAATTATTAACAGATCCTTTTCGGTTTTTCTTTATAATATTTTTCTCTTTCTTGAGGACTATTTGAAGATTCTTTCTATGCTTAGAAGTACCTCTAGCAATACCCAGTATTTCCTTTTAGTATGCTCCTTACTTATAATAACAATAAGAACTAGATTTAATTTAGCAAGAAGTTACTGAGAACCTATTGAGAATCAGATATTTTGCTAGGAACCAGAATATAAAGATGATTAAGGTCCTAAGATTGTACACTTCATTAAAGAAATGAACAATTACTGGAGGTGTTAGGCATGCAGACAAGTAACTATGAAATTGTAATGGAAATATTATCACCTCAGAGCAATATCTTAAAACACATTTTCATAAATAAGATCATTATACAGAAAAAGTAACTAATTATCCTTAGTCCACTACCGGATTTCTTCAGGCTGGCCTAATTTCTTCCATAATACTTAAGATAGTTACCTTTTTATGTATTATACATCAGACATAATTCTAAGCACAATTATTACATAATTGCTACTTCTTGTACAAATCCTTCAAGTGGATGTGTTATCTTAATTTTAATAAGGTAGAAACTCAAAGAACAGAGGCCTGTCCAAAAGTCACAAAACTGAACTTTCAATTCACACCTGTCTGCTCTACCATACTGTTTTTAGACTTTCATACCCATCTTCTCTATTTAATAAAATTATCATTGTTATTCACAGCATTGAGTACTTACTTTGTGTCCCTAAAAACTTCACATCTATTCATTCATTTAATTTTCGTTCAATAGATAAGAAATCTAAAGCTAAAAAAGTTAATTAAAAAAATTGCCCAAGATAACAAAGCCAACATTAGGCAGGATTTTAACTAAAGCAGTATGACTCTAAAATTCAGGGACTTTGTCTCAAAAGGGAGTGTAACCATTGTGTTATGTGGTCAACTCTTGAATTCCATGGATCCAGAAAGACACTGATAAATGAAGTGAATTAAAGCAAGTCATTAGCCTCCATCTTGACAGAAACCTAAAGGCTGCTTGACAAAGCATAACCCTAAAACTGTGGCACTTGATACACAATCAAATTGGCATCATCGTGTCATGTGTTGACTGTATGAGTGCTGTTTCAGGTGGGGTGATTCTTCTGTATGAAATAAACCAAGTAATGGTGGGAAAACTGGTCTCTGGTACTTTTGAAGTGTGTAATAAAAATGGCTGATGGAGTAAAGTTTGTTTTTTCCTGGGAATATAAGCTGTTCTGTAAGTTAAGTAAGTTACAGTTAGAATTATGAGATTTGATAAAGAGAGATAGGTTGGACAATGCAAGCGAGAGAAAAAAGAAAAAAAAATGCTATCTTAGAACAGCTAATCCTCACAGCACAGCCCACATTCACCACAACGCACTAAAAAAAAACCTGGGGACAGACAGGTTGGAGAAGAGGATGGGTAGAAAATAAAAAGAAACTGATAAGGAGTATCAGGGTTGTGTGCAGTATTTTAATGACATTTAGCAAAAGGGATCAAAGAATGTTTGAATCCTGCTCTGCCAATTACTTCTGTTTTGCGTCAGGTACTCTTATTTTGTGTGTGTCAGGTATTATATAAGAGGTAACCAATATATAAAGGGGAGAGAAAGTGGTGTTAGTAACCGGGCCAGTGTCTAACCCCAATTTGGGGTTCTGTGGAAGAGGTAAGTTGATGCATAGGACTTAAGCAATAGTCTCAAATGGAGCCTTCAATTGTTTGTAAAGGATGACTCCAAATCGAGGGTATTTGCTGCCCTTAGGCTGTCAGATGGAGAAAAGAAAGTGAAAAGAGAAAAGACACAACAAAGAAGATAGTAACTTTCAGACAGGCTGCTTTAAGGATCAGCTATACGCCCTTAGAAATGGGGGAGACAACTGAGAGTATGGGATAAGGGCCTGTGTCCACTGCCTCCCAGGCACATAGGGGAATAGTGAGACACAACATACCAAGAGGCATGAAGGTTGCATCGGGGTGCCCAATACAACATAGGTTTGGTGACTCTCTAGGAAGACTCACAGGACTCTGTGTATAGTTGTACTCACAGCTAAGATTTATTACAATGAAGGATACAAAGGAAAATCAGTAAACGGGAAAGGTGTGTGGGGTGAAGTACAGAGGAAACAGGGCACAGGCTTCCGAGAGGCCCTCCTAGCGGAGTCATACAACATACACGTGATTCCTCCAGCAACAAGTTGTGAAAATCTTTGTGAAATATCTATAAGGAAAGCTCAGTAGGGACTCAAAATTTTTGCTGGGGATTGACCACACAGGTACCCTCTGCCTAGCACTTATCAAAATCTCTGACTCCCAGAAGAAAAGCAAGTGTTCAGTATAAACCTTACTGTTTTTTTTTATTAAAAAAAATTTTTTTTAACGTTTATTTATTATTGAGACACAGAGAGACACAGAGCATGAGCAAGGGAGGAGTAGAGAGAGGGGGAGACACAGAATCCAAAGCAGGCTCCAGGCTCCAAGCTGTCAGCACAGAGCCCGATGCGGGGCTCAAACTCACAAACGATGAGATCATGACCTAAGCCGAAGGCAGATGCTTAACCGACTGAGCCACCCAGGCGCCCCTAAACCTTACTGTTTTAAAGTTAAGTCACATCAAGCCAGTCTTATCAGTTAGGGTGGTGGGAACACACCTGAAATATAAGTTCCCAGATGCCAGCGAATAGCCAACCTTGCAAGCGAATGGCCAACCTTGCAAGCAGGCCTTGCTAACAAGGACATCAGTCACAGGGCTGGATGTTAACTTTTTCCTGAACACAAGTATATGCACAATCTTTTACACAAAATAACCCTACCTATTAATAAATACGAGCCAATAAAAATTTCATACTCTGTCCAATCGAATCAACATTTTTTATTTTTGAGGTGGAGGAAGGAAAAGGATTAGAAGAGAAGAAGACCAAGATGGAGAAGTATCTTTCTCATCTATAGAGAAGATGCTACAGGTTACTTCAAAATCAGCAATAAGTGAAGAATAAAGATAAAAGCTACCAAAGGGCACAGAATCTTCCTTCCCAGTCACAATATCTAGGAAAAGTAGACATAGTCGAACCTTGTTATTCATGGATTCCTTATGTGCCAGTGACCTACTTGATAAATTTTTTGTAACCCTAAAATCAATATTTGCTGCACTTTCTTGGTCATTTGCAGACCTGCACAGAGCAATGAAATATTTGAGTCGCTTGAGGCCCGTGTCCCCAGCTGATGTAAAATATGGCATCTCTCTGCCTTCTTGCTTCAGCTCTCATACTGCAGTCAAGTGTCCTGTTCATGGTTTATTTAGTGCCACATTTTTTTGCATGTTTGTGCTTTTTCTTGGTGATGTTACTGCTTAAAATGGTTCCTAAAAATAATGAAGTCCCTTCTAGTGTTCCTAAGTGCAAGATGGCAGTGATGTGCCTTATGGAAAATATACTGCATTAGATAAGCTTCATTTGGGCATGAGTTACAAGTGCTGTTGGCCATGAGTTCTACTAAATGAGAAACACACATATGGTTATGTACCGATTGGTTGAAAAAGTATTGTGATCAGAGGCTCACAAGAACTGAAATGGGAGTAATGGTTTAGTGTTCACTAATTCTGTATGTGTGTGGCATCTTTATAGAAGAAAAAACTACCAGAAAAAACCAAGACCTATCTGTAGCTGGAACATCACTTCACATGTGAATAAACTCTAAGTATAAAGTTTACCATAATGATACATGGTTCTATAGTATACTGTGTGTGAATGGCAGTCAAAGTGACCATGGGCACAGAGAAGCCATGGCTGGTCAGGGCCAGTGCCTGGATGACTCCTATAAGCCCTGAAACAAAGGAAAGTCATAACCAAGGACAGTAGGTTAATTCAGGGGTTGAATGGAAAACAGAAGCAGAGCCTAGGTTAATCCAAGGACCTAAACAAATAGGCTATAGGACCCAGGGGTTCTAAGATCTACAGCTGGGTTAGGCAACAACAGAAAAAAAATTATATCCTCACAAAGGTTCCAGGTTAAAGCTGGTTTCAAGGAAATAGATAAAGAATGGAGTTTATATAGGCCATGGAAAAGAGAAACTGTGGTCATAGCAAGGTTTCGGGTCATGGCTGTGGCTCCCAGGGGTCTGCCAGTTGATCTACTTAGGAGCACCCTTCCTGTAACTGACAGATTGCAGTGAAAGGGGAGGCCAACAGCTCTGAAAGGCAAGCCTCACAAAACCTACATAGTTGTAACACATCACTAGGCATATTGTTTCCATCTGCTCTGGAAGATCAAAATGTGTTTTCCCCCCAAGTATCCCATCAGGGATTTAAAAACCAATAATTAACCACTTCTTACCACCATCATAAAAGAAACCTGAGGCAAACAGACAGCTATTTTAAAAACTTGAAGTCTGGATTTGTTTAATAATCAAAACCTCCCACTAAAGTCTTTTGTCGGAACAAACTGGAAATTTCATTTCATAACTCACCTTGTCAAAATGCGTGCAAGGTGACTTTGAAATCTGTCACAATTAACAGTCACTCTAAGTCACAGAAGTGTTTTTTACACAATACCTTGGGTCTATATCTGAAATGCAAAATCAAGTTTTAGATGTTTGCTTACATTTCCCAGTTGATGACACATTTATTAGCAAGCTGCAAACAGAGCCCCTGCAACACAAGCCACTTAAAAAGATTTCTTATAGATTTCAGTGCCTAATAAAAAGTCTGATGAGGAACTTTTACTGTCACACATTTTCATATTTCTGAGCTCTGGCAAACACATTCCTGACAGCAGGGTAATCAATATGAATAAAGGAAGGCATTTTAGAGGAACTTTTAATCTTCAGAATTGAGATTTACATCAAAGTCTCCTTGATTTGCACACCCCCAAAACATTTTTTCCCCATTATCTTTTGCGGTTTTCCCTTGCTGGCTGCTGCCGCTGAGTAATTTTACAACACTAATGCTATTAAAGCATGCACTCATGACCCCTTTGTGACACAAAGCAAATAATGCACGTAGGGAATGCGAGCACATAACTGCTAATCTTGCCTTTAAATGCATTTGAACCTGACCTATTGAAATGCCCATTACAGAATGCATGACATCCTGGCAAAATACAGGACTAAGACACCATCTGAGGAAAGCAGACTCTTTGAACATAAATCACTTGGAGGACTGCAAAGTGGTAGGAACTGATTGGGAACAATGCACACTACCACACAGTGAAATAACCTGCTTAAACCCTACAAACAAGTCACCACTTATAAGAGCTCCAAAATTAGAGCCCTGTAGCATCTTACTTGACCCATGAATGATGTTCAGATTAGAGAAAACAATGAATAATACTTTAATGTAAAGAACATACATTTATAACCACGGAAAGTATAACATCCTTCACTCTGAAGCAAATAGCTTTTCATTCTCCTAGCGCAAAAGGGCTTTTCAACTTTGTATACCTTGAGAGGCATATCTTAGGACCTAAAGGTGGACCACAATCATACATACTGAAGCATTTTCACTCATCCTGTCCACCATCAAATTAAAGGTTCACAGCCAACACAAGAAGACCACATGGAATGAGTCTTAGAAAAATTTCTCATCTGCGTTATTCTGATGGGAAAATCACACAGCTAGTTTTCAGATGGTGCTGGAACACAGGTGTCTCTAAGACAGAGCTTATGGCAGCCTGCTCATTTCCCATCTAAGTAAATGTCAGGAAAACCTGAGTTACTCTACTGGTATCCTTATTTTGTGTAATTCACAGGCTTTTAAACAAGGGAGATGGGGATATGTTGGAAAAAATATGCCTCCTGTCCATTTCAAGACCCTCAGTGGATGCCTGAAATGACAGTAGTGAACCCTGTGAATACCATATTTTTTCTATGTATACATATCTATGATAAAATTAATTTATAAGTTAGGCACAGTGAAAGATTAAAAAAAATAAAATGAACAATGATAACAATATACTGTAATAAAAGTTATGTGAATGCAGTCTTTTTCTCTCTCAAAATATCTTATTGTACTGTACTCACCCTTCTCGTGATGATGTGATGATAAAATGCTGACGTTAGGAGATGAAGTCAGGAGAGGGGCCAACATGATGAAGAAGTAGGGGGATCCAAAGTTCCCTCGTCTCTCATACAAAGCAGTGTTGAGGCCAAAGGACTTTGAACTCCAAGAGTCCGGGCGGCAAAGCAACAGAGATGCTTCCAGGGACCCAGTGAGACAAGACAGGCCATAGGTGTGTGATTGAGAACTGAGAGAGATAAAACAAACAGAGAGGAGGGATCCCCTTCTGCAGAGAGACTAAGGGAAGAGAAAGAGAGGCTGTGGAAGTATAGGATTGTATCTGGACAACAAAAAAAAACCACGGAGCTGACGGAGAAAGGTCCAATCTCTAACTGCGGGGCTTTCTCTGGACTGGGGCCGTTCGCCCTGTTCCCGCAGCTGGGGAGGAGTGGAGCCAGCCCCCGGCTCGATAAGTAGCTCAGAGGCGCAGCCCTCAGTGGAAGAAAGCAATTTCCTCCCCAGAGTGCTGTGGGAAGAAGGTATATATCCGCTCAACAGACCAGCACTTCCCTGAAGTCAGGGCACACAGAGGGGGAATCTTAAATACACTGGGGTTTAAGCCCCAGCCTAGTGCCAGGGAAGCATGGGAGTCAGCAGAGTGGGACAAATGGCCTCGTTTGTGCCCATGGCACAGTAAGGATGGCTTGAACAGAGTGGTTTGGGACACCGGGTTGTAGAGGAGGGAGTGGGGTGTCGCATTTTTCTCCCCACCACCACCAAGGCAGGGCCTCAGGGATCGGTTTGGCGGAGCCCACAGCGGAGGCGGGACCGGCCTACACCAAACCACGCCCCTCAGTGCCTGATAACTGAGGATAGACGCTGATGAACCAGACAGGCCCTACTCCAGACCAGCGCTGCTGCACTGCCTGGATTAATTCTTGGAAGATTCTTATTACATAGATATATTTTTCCTTCCTTTTCTCCTTCTTATCTCTTCCTCCCTGTAGTCTGGTTACTTTGGTTGTTGGTTTGTTTAAGCAGACATATTTAATCTATTCTCTTGATACATGTTCTACACCTCCTTTATTTTCCTTTCTCTCTGGATTAAGCTGTATAGTTTCTCTGGTCAATTTTCTTTTCTTTTTCCCTTCCTCCTTCTTTATTTTCCTTTCTCCATCTCTGGATTAAGCCATATAGTTTATCTGTCTGGTCCATTTTTATTTTATTTTTCCCTCCCTGGCATTTCTCTCTTTGTAAGGAAAAAGGCCTCTTCCATCAGCACTGCCTCCACTCTGTTGTTTAATTGTAGCTGGGGTTTCTAGTTTTTTGGGTTTTCTGTTTGTGGGTTTGCTTGTTTTTTCTTTTCTGGTTGATTTTGCTTGTTTGTTTTCCTTTCCAGGGCTACATCAAGGAACAAATCAAAGCACATCTAGTGGAAGGTCTAAAACATCACTATGAGTAGGGAGATAAAGTGACTAAAGTCACACAACAGAGAGCAAGTAACCCTCTCAAAACAACAACAAAAAACCTCCTGAAGGGCCAGGTCCTGGATAGCGTATGACCCCTCTTTGATGTTAGTGCTCACAGGTTCAGGGCACATAACAAGCTTTTAAAACACATTAGGGACAGAAAACTAGCCAAAATGATGAAATGGAAGAATACTCCTTAAAAGAAATTCCAGGAAGAAATGACAGCTAAAGAATTGCTCAAAACACGGGGCGCCTGGGTGGCTCAGTCGGTTAAGTGGCCGACTTCGGCTCAGGTCATGATTTCGCTGTCCATGAGTCCAAGCCCCGCGTTGGGCTCTGTGCTGACAGCTCAGAGCCTGGAGCCTGTTTCAGATTCTGTGTCTCCCTCTCTCTGACCCTCCCCCGTTCATGCCCTGTCTCTGTCTCAAAAATAAATAAACATTAAAAAAAAAAAAGAATTGCTCAAAACAGATATAAAGAATATAACTGAACAAGAATTTAGAATAATAGTCATAAGATTAATTGCTGGGCTTGAAAAAAGTATTGAAGACAGCAGAGAATCTATTGCTGCAGAGATCAAGGAACTGAAAAATAGTCGTGATGAATTTAAAAATGCTGTAAATGAGGTGCAAAATAAACGAGAGGTGGTAAAAGCAAGGATTGGAGAGGCAGAGGGGAGATTAAGTGAAATAGAAGATTAAATGAAATAGAAATTTTGGAAAAATATGAAGCTGAGAAAAAGAGAGATGAAAAAATTCTGGTCCATGAGGGGAGAATTAGAGAACTAAGTGATTCAATGAAATGGAACAATATCCATATCATAGGAGTTCCAGAAGAAGAGGAGAGAGAGAAAGGGGCTGAAGGTGTACTTGAACAAATCATAGCTGAGAACTTCCCTGATCTGGGAAAGGAAACAGGCACTGAAATCCAAGAGGCACAGAGAACTTCCTTCAGATGTAACTTGAATCAATCTTCTGCATGACATATCATAGTGAAATTGGCAAAATACAAGGATAAAAAGAGAATTCTGAAAGCAGCTAGGGATAAACAGGACTTAACCTACAAGGGTAGACACATAAGGGTACTAGCAGACCTATCTACTGAAACTTGGCAGGCCAGAAAGGAGTGGCAGGAAATTTTCAATGTGTTGAATAGGAAATATATGCAGCCAAGAATCCTTTGTTCAGAAACCCTGTCATTCAGAGTAGAAGGAGAGATAAAGGTCTTCCCAGATAAACAAAAACTGAAGGAATTCATCACCACTAAGCCAGCCTTACAAGAGACGTGAAGCTATGAGTGGAATGTTGCAAAGACCACAAAAGACAAGAGACATCCCTACAAGCATGAAACCTACAGATAACACAATGACTCTAAACCCATATCTTTCAATAATAACACTGAATGTAAATGGAATAAATGCTCCAGTCAAAAGACATAGGGTATCAGAATGGATAAGAAAAACAAAAAACAAAAAACAAAAAACAAGACCCATGTATTTGCTGTGTACAAGAGACTAATTTTAGACCTGAAGACACCTTCAGATTGAAAGTAAGGGGATAGAAAACCATCTATCATGCTACTGGAAGTCTAAAGAAAGTTGGAGTAGCCATACTTATATCAGAGAAACTAGATTTTAAACTAAAGGCTGTAACAAGAGATGAACAAGGACATTGTATCATAATTATGGGGTCTATCCATCAAGAAGAGATAACAATTATAAATGTTTATGCAACCATTTGGAAGCACCCAAATATATAAAACAATTAATCATAAACATAAGCAATTTTATAGGTAAGAATGTGGTAATTGTAGGGGACTTTAATACTTCACTTACAACAATGGACAGATCATCTAGACAGAAAATCAGTAAAGAAACAATTGCCCTGAATGATATATTGAACCAGATGGACTTGACAGATATATTCAGAACTTTTCATCCTAATAGCAGAATATACATTCTTCTCGAGTACACATGGAACCTTCTCCAGATAGATCACATACTTGGCCACATAACAGCCGTAAATAAATATAAAAGAATTGAGATCATACCATGCATGCTTTCAGATCACAATACTATCAAACTTCAAATCAACCACAGGAAATGCATGGAGGCTAAAGAACATCCTACTAAAAAATGAATGGGTCAACCAGGCAATTAAAGAAGAAATTTTTAAAAATACGGAAACAAGTTGGGACGCCTGGGTGGTTCAGTCGGTTAGCGTCCAACTTCAGTTCAGGTCATGATCTCACGGTTCATGAGTTCGAACCCCACATAGGGCTCTGTGCTGACAGCTCAGAGCCTGGAGCTTGCTTCAGATTCTGTGTCTCCCTCTCTCTCTGCTCCCCCCCTCCCACTCACACTTTCTCTGTCTCAAAAATAAATAAACATTAAAAAAAAATACAGACACAAGTGAAAATGAAAACACAATAATCAAAACCCTTTGGGATGCAGCAAAGGCAGTCTTAAGAGGAAAATACATTGCAATCCAAGCCTATCTCAAGAAACAAGAAAAATCCCAAATACAAAATCTAACAGCACACCTAAAGGAACCAGAAGCAGAACAACAAAGAAATCCCAAACCCAGCAGAAGAAGAGAAATAATAAAGATCAGAGCAGAAATAACAATATAGAATCCAAAACAAAAAAGAAAAGAACAGACCAATGAAATTCAGTTATTTTCGTTTTGAAAAAATAAACAAAATTGATAAACCCCTAGCCAGACTTCTCAAAAAGAAAAGAGAGAGGAACCAAATAGATAAAATCACAAATGAAAATGGATTTATCACAACCAATCCCTCAGAAATACAAGCAATTATCAGAGAATACTATGAAAAATTATATGCCAACAAATTAGACAACCTGGAAGAAATGGACAAATCCCTAGACACCCACACCTACCAAAACTCAAACGGGAAGAAATACAAAATCTGAACAAACCCATAACTAGTGAAGAAACTGAATCAGTTATCAAAAATCTCCCAACAAATAAGAGTCCTGGAAGAGATGGCTTCTCTGGGGAATTCTAGCAGACATTTAAAGCAGAGTTAATACCTATACTTCTCAAGCTGTTCCAAAAAAATACAAAGGGAAGGAAAACTTCCATAATCATTCTATGAGGCCAATTTTACCTTGATTGCCAAACCAGACAGAGACCCAGCAATAAAGGAGAATTACAGGCCAATATCCCTGATGAACATGGATGCCAAAATCCTCAACAAGATACTAGCAAATCAAATTCAACAGCATATAAAAAGAATTATTCACCATGATCAAGTGGGATTCATTCCTGGGCTGCAGGGCTGGTTCAATATTTGCAAATCAAACAATGTGATACATCACATTAATAGAAGAAAATATAAGAACTTTACGATCCTGTCAATAGATGCAGAAAAAAGCATTTGATAAAATACAGCATGCTTTCTTGAAAAAAAAAAAAACCTTCAAGAAAGTTGGGATAGAAGGAACATACTTAAACATCATAAAAGCCATTTATGAAAAGCCCACAGCTAATATCATCCTCAATAGGGAAAAACTGAGCTTTCCTCCTGAGATCAGGAACACGACAGGGATGTCCACTCTCACCACTGTCATTTAATATAGTGTTGGAAGTCTTAGCATCAACAATCAGACAAAAAAATAAAAGGCATAAAAACTGGCAAAGATGTCAAACTTTCACTTTTCACAGACACGATACTCTACATGCAAATCTAAAAGACTCCACCACAGGCTGCTAGTACTGATACATGAATTCAGCAAAGTCGCAGGGTATAAAATCAATGTACAGAAATCAGTTGCATTTTTATATACCAATAATGAAGAAACAAATAAAGAAATAAAGAAATGGATCCCATTTAAATTGCACCAAGAAACATAAAATACCTAGGAATAAACCTAACCAAAGATGCAAAAGAAATGTATGCTGAAAACTATGGAAAACTTATGAAGGAAATTGAAGAAGACACAAAGAAATGGAAAAACATTCCGTGCTCATGGATTGGAAGAATAAATACTGTTAAAATTTCAATTTTGTACTACCCAAAGCAATGTACACATTCAATGCAATCCCAATCAAAATTGCACCAGCATTCTTCTTGAAGCTAGAACAAGCAATCCTAAAGTTTGTATGGAACCACAAAAGACCCCGAAGAGCCAAAGTAACATTGAAGAAGAAAACCAAAGTGGGAGGCATCACAATCCAACTTTAGCCTCTACTACAAAGCTGTAACCATCAAGACATTATGGTATTGGCACAAAAACAGACACATAGACCAACGGTATAGAATAGAGACTCCAGAATTGGACGCACAAAAGTATGGCCAACTAATCTTTGACAAAGCAGGAAAGAATATCCAATGGAAAAAAGACAGTCTCTTTAGCAGATGGTGCTGGGAGAATTGGACAGCAACATGCAGAAGGATGAAACTAGACCACTTTCTTACACCATACACAAAAATAAACTGAAAATGAATGAAAGACCTAAATGTGAGACAGGAAACCATCCAAACCCTAGAGGAGAGAGCAGGCAACACCTCTTTGACCTCAGCCGCAGCAATTCCTTGCTCAACACATCTCCAAAGGCAAGGAAATTAAAAGCAAACATGAACTATTGGGACCTCATCAAGACAAAAATCTTCTGCATTGCAAAGGAAACAATCAACAAAACTGAAAGGCAACCTATGACATGGGAAAAGATATTTTCAAATGACATATTGGATAAAGGGTTAGTATCCAAAATCTATATAGAACTTACTAAACTCAAAACCCAAAAAATAAATAATCCAGTGAAGAAATGTGCAGAAGACATGAATAGACACTTTTCCAAAGAAGACATCCAGATGGCCAACAGACACATGAAAAGATGCTCCATGTCACTCATCATCAGGGAAATACAAATCAAAACCACACTGAGATGCTACCTCATGCTGGTCAGAGTAGCTAAAATGAACACCTCAGGAAATAACAGATGCTGGTGAGGATATGGAGAAATGGGAACCCTCTTGCACTGTTGGTGGGAATGCAAACTGGTGCAGCCATTCTGGAAAACAGTGTGAAGGTTCCTCAAAAAATTAAAAATAGAACTACCCTATGACCCAGCAATAGCACTACAAGGAATTTATCCAAGGGATACAGGAGTGCTGATTCATAGGGGCACATGTACCCCGATGTTTATAGCAGCATTTTCAACAATAGCCAAATTATGGAAAGAGCCTAAATGTCCATCAACTGATGAATGGATAAAGAAGATGTGGCTTATATATACAATGGAATACTACTTGGCAATGAGAAAGAATGAAATCATGCCATTTGCAGCAACGTGGGTGGAACTGGAAGGTATTATAATGAGTGAAATAAGTCAGTCAGAGAAGGACAGATTTCATATGTTTTCTCTCATATGTGGATCTTAAGAAACTTAACAGAAGACCATGGTGGAGGGAAGGAGAAAAAATAGTTACAGAAAGACGGAGGGAGGCACACCATACAAGACTCTTGAATACAGAGAACAAACTGAAGGTGGATGGGGGGCTGATGGAGAGGGGAAATTGAGCGATGGGCATTGAGGAGAGCACTTGTTGGGATTAGCTCTGGGTGTTGTATGTAAGTGATGAACCATGGGCGTCTACCCCCAAAACCAAGAGCATACTTTACACACTGTATGTTAGCCAATTTGACAATAAATTATATTAGAAAAATAAAAAAAAGAGATGAAGTCCGGTGAACAACACAGGCAGCTGGACATAGTGTTTTGCTGCTACAACGATTAACCTTCTGACTATATGTCAGAAGGAGGATCATCGGCTTCCAGAACACCATTGACTGCACATAACTGAAGCCAAAACCATGGAAAGCAAAACCGCAGATAAAGGGGAATACTGGAAACAAAATCCTTTGAGCAAGAGTTAATATATGGGCGTAAATCTTTACAACATACTCAATGTTTAGGTAAAACTGAAACCATCAGTGATAAAGTATAAAATCTCACCATTTAGACTTCATAATGAACATTACATTTTATTAGTTTTCTATGCATAAAAATATAATGTTGACATCTTAAAATTGTATAAATATTTCAATGTTTTAATGGACATTATTATGTCATTTAGGAATAATACCACAAAAAGAAACCAAGGTAAAGCCTTGGAAAGTCTAAAGCCAATATCCCAAACCCAGGATATTAAACTTAGAGATTAGAAATCTATAACTCCCAATTATACATCTGATGAAATGAAAGTTACAAGAGTGTTGAGAAACTTGAGATTAGAATACTTTCAAGGTTTCAAAGTAACATGTCTTAAACACTACTTGTTTAGTATCTTCATAAGTAAGATTAGTGTGATAATTGGGTCCTTCATTAGGATGAAAATAACACTAACTTGTTCTAAAAACCCTGGAAAAATTCTTGATTATTAGCGCCAACGGTACACAATTAGTTTTTAATGAGAGGGACTTTAAGTATATTTGTCCAACTTTTATTTGCTTAGCTTTTAAGCACTATGCCATTTTCTGAAACAATATTTTCTAAAACATACCATGTCTTTACAATAATAAAATTATTTTTAAAAAATAACTGTATATATTTTTCTAATTCTTTCCAAGTTTTGAATCTGGGTTAGTGCTTCCTCTCTAGCAGTGTATAAACACACACCTCAGTTTAGCCAGACAAGAATCAAATGCCACACCTGGATTGCTGAGCATAGCACATTTTGATGGGAGAAATATGCTTCCTCCCTTTGCATACCTGCCACCATCAGATGCTTAGTTATGAAAGTTGGAAAGTGTCATTCTACACTACTGCAGAATGTCATTTTCATTCAGGCAATTTACTCTCTCTCTCTCTCTCTCTCTCACACACACACACACACACACACACACAATTTAAATACAAATATCTACGATATAACAAAGTTTTGATGAAGATACAGTGTGAAGTATCTTTGGTGAGAGTTAAAAAAAGATAAATTAATTTTATTCCATCTAGGAAAAAAGTAGCTACTGTGTAGTGCTTTTTTCCCCCTACTATAGAATTACTTAAAGTTCTAAGATAGAGGCCTTGGTTTTAATTCAGTAAGATGTCTCATATACACCTGCTTTTTCCTACACCAAACCTTAAGTAAGTAGGATAATGTATATCACCCTCCAGCAATTCCTAGCTTGATTGTCATATCAATACAGCTATCTCTAGCCATATTGGGCCTGACCAAAATCTTAAGAGGAATCCAGAAGGCAGCTATATTGGATACAACAACTTTGTGTAGGGGAATCTCCAGAAAACAAAGATAGAGAGTGGTGTTTATGTTTTCTACTTGCCCAGAAAACATAATTAAATGCTGACCCTTTCAGTTACAGTGGACTGTGACTCATAAAAGCCTGGGTTTTTACTTTCTCAGAGTGGCATTTTATTTTTACTATATTATCAAAAAAAACCCACTAAGGAACATTTACCTAGGACATTTCTCTTTCCTGACCATTCTTTTCCTCTTCTCCCCCATATGCTTGCCCCACTACATCCCAGTACAAGGGTTTTAGGTAGAGGTAGAAATTACACACATTTTTAGGTACATAACTGAATACTCTTCAGGGATAAAGGCTGCAAATTCTCTGATTTCTAACCTAGGGTTCTGTTTACTCTATACACTGGAGGTGGCTGGATAAAATGATGACACTGCCATTCTCCGGGTAAACAGAACTTCAGTCAATCACTCCCACTTTTCAAAGTAATTTCTACTTTTCCCAACTTTGAATCTGAATCACATTTTAATGAGACGAGAAAAAAATTTCCCTGTTAATGCCATTTGGTAAGCAAATAACGGCCATCTTTAAATAAGGATATAATTGCACCTGGTGGGCACCCAACCGTGTGATGAAAGATGCTAAGCTGACTTAAGAGCTAGAATTTTCCTGAACTGGACAAAATCAAGAGTAAACCATCTAATCACAGAGCACGGAAGTACAACTCAGGTCATATTCCAACATATGTGTGCTAAGGAATTTTATAATCCTTTAAGAATCAGTGGAGAGGAAAACCTAGAAGATTGAAGTACTTCTCCCTAGCCAATGTTTTTCTACCATATATTTTTTAGCAGACAAGCAAGGCCCCCATTTTATTGTGGAGATTTCTCACCACTAAAATGGATTATAGTCATCCTAATTGATAATTAGTTTCAAATGAATGTGCCGATATAGGTGAACAGACACACTGTTAAGATACAAGAGGGAATTTCTGTATCTCAGGATCCCCATTTGTTAAGAAGGTTTCATTCTCTGGGTAGAAGGATAAGAACTGAGAAATATGACCTTGCACTGACAGAATTTTAATATGCAGTGTATGCAGCTGGCAAAATCCATGGCAGACTCCCCTTCTTTATTGCTACATATATTAGAGCATTTACACAGGGCTGGCTCTCATCTAAATGGGGTTGTCTCTAGGTCAACCAGCAGCTTGTCAAAGCTCTAATTCTTATAGAAGCCAGATGTAATTCTGATCAAAGGTAAAGTTTCTGCTAAAATTCTAGTGGCAATCAAAATGTGAAATGACCAAACATTACATCTTCCCAAAACACAGTAATAGTCAGTTCTGCCACACACTTGAACATCTATAGAGTTATGAAAAGAAAAGCATTATCATGTCCTGATGTGTTAAATAATTTTTCCTTGACTCCTTTTTTTCTTCCTCCTAGTTTTGCTTTTAGGAGGCATTTCTTGCCCTTACCAAGCTTACATTGTAGCCTAATACTGCATTAAGATTACTGGTAATATTTGCCAGTGTAAAATAAGAAATCCACTTTTAGATATTACCAAGAGGAATATGAAATTTCGTATAGGAGAAAGTAAAAATTCTGTATATTCACTTCAAAAAAAATTCTGGTCTCTGTTCTAAAGCAACATTGCTTAACTCTTTACTAATTTTAAATTACTGGTATGGCCTTTTTTTGCTTTTTCTCTTAATGGACCCTTCTTTGATAAGTATTGGAAGTCTTCTGCTTCTTTTCTTTAGAAAACTTCATCTAGCTAGCTTTTGCAACTCTGTCCTTTGAGAATACCACAGTGTGGAATAAAGAAGCAGGGGTAATGGAGTGGAGATTTAGACAGAAGGAGACAGAGAATTCTCATTGTTCTGTGCTGGTTGAAGTAAATGCTCATTATGCTTGATTTCATTTATTTCCTCTCTTACTAGTTAACAAAAAGCTGATTCTTTTCTCCTCAACATTATGGTCATATGAGTAGAGAACAATAATCATCTGTTTCAATATCAACATTTCCCTGGGAGGTTAGAAAGCAGGGAAGTTATGACTTCTGTTTACGAATCCAAATTTAAAGTTAAATATTAGTTTTTCCTAAAAATTACACTATTACACATTTCTCCACAAAAAAGTTCTGGAGAACATAATCCCTTTAGCACCATTGCCATACTTCAAAACTGACTTCTGGAAATAGGTTCTAATTGCAAAACATAAGGGACTGCCACATTTAGAATCGGAAGATACATAGGGAATAAGAGTGATTCTCTGCACCTGAATCTGGAATTAACACATAGCACCTTATTTTCCACCTACCACTAAATAGGCTTCACAGGGAGTAAGATACGTCTTACTAGATGTGTATGTATGTCATGGGGAGGGAAAACACAGAGATGGGGAAAGCTGAACCCCAGTTTCAGCTCTGTGACAAACTCAATGGATGACTTTTTTTTCCCTACCACAAAAAGTGCAGCCGCCACCTGTAACCATAAGTTACTGCAATGTTACTATGTATTCCCTATGCCATACTTCTCACTCAGTGGATGACAAGCAAGTTACCACTTCCCTTTATGCCTCAGTTTTCTCGACCACAAAATAAGAGTACTCCTAACTTCAGTTATGTTTGGATAACATGGCTGGATATGAAAATGTCCTGGATAGCACACAAAAAGGAAATGTTTACCGTAAGTAGCACTTAAAAATGTGTCTCATTGTTTTAAAACAACAACAACAACAACGTTCAGCTGAGTTAACCTTAAGTAAATTTTTTTCCTCTTTAATATAATGAACACTCTTTAGCACTAGCATTATCTGTTGATGACTGTGGCTCATTTGCTTCTGGTCATCCTCTTTAACAATGCCTTATGATTTAAGTCTATTACCTCTCTGAATGCTCCAAGTAAACACTGATTTGGGGAGTTGTAAGTAACTTGGAGATGGAGACTAAATCAATTCAGCCTATGCTTTGTCATGTTTTTATTTCTTTGCTTTAAGTGACTCTATCATTACAATCCTCCAACTGGCATTTTAAGTCGCTAAATAAAAAAAAAGAAAACTATCAATCTTTTCATTTTTAACCTGACTTAAAAGAAAAAGAAAAAAAAGGAAGCCCTGAATTTATGTGTGGTATATATGTATTTATGTATGTATATATGTATGAATGTATGTATGTATCTGTATGAATCTGAGTCTTTCATTATTATTGTTATATAAAATCACAGCCTTCTCTTGCATAAAGCAGGAGAACTTGGATTCTGTTTGAGAGCATATGAAGAGAATTTCCTTTCCTTTGTCCACAGAGTTAATTTCCTAATATAATCTTATAAAAATGGATGGTTTCTTGCAAAAAATATCACAGAAAAGCATAGGTAGAAAGACCTAGAGTGATGGATTATTTTGTTCAGAGGTTCTTAAACTGGGGTCCTTGCTGTTGGAGGTTATTCGTAATTACACTGTATGTAATATTGTGTATTAATGTCATAATATTCACTTTTTTAAAAAAGTTTATTTATTTTGAGAAGGTGAGAGAGCACGAGCAGGGGAGGGGCAGAGAGAGAGAGAATCCCAAGACAGAGAATCAGTGCAGAGCCCAAGGTGAGTCCAGAATTCACCACCTATGAGATCATGACTTGAGCTGAAACCAAGAGTCTGTCGTTCAACCAACTGAGCCATCCAGGCGCCCCTCCCCCCATAATATTTACTTTTAATCAGGTTTCCAAAGAGATATATTACCCAGGTATGATTGATAACTACTAATCTAGTTTAAATGAAAAATTTTAATCCCAGAGTGGGAGCAACTTGTTATATTCACACCACTAGCCAATGACATCCAAGGCCATAGAACTCAAAACCCCTCGTGAAGGCCTGGGTGGCGCAGTCGGTTAACTGTCTCTTGGTTTCAGCTCAGGTCACGATCTCGTGGTTTGTGGGTTTGAGTCCCACATCAGGCTCCACACTAACAGTGCATATCCTGCTTGGGATTCTCTTTATCCCTCTCTGCCCCTTCTGCTCACGCTCTGTCTCTCTCTCTCTCTCTCTCTCTCTCTCTCAAAAAAATAAAATAAAATAAAATAAATAAACTTAAAAAAAAACAAAAACAAAAACTCAAACCCCTAAGGTTGCTCATGCATGCTAACATGCATGCAAATAGACTGTTTCTTCAACTTGCATCATCTTGCGAAAAAACTGTCTGCTTGTTGCAAAGGGTGAGGTTATAGACATCTCAAAGATTCCATTTCAATTTTAACATTTATTGCCACCAAAATGACCGCATGACAAAGATCTGTATGACAAGAAGTAGCCCCAGAGCAAAAAATCCCTCAAAAAACAAAACTCTCTTCTACATGTGTGATGAAAACCTAATTTATTACTACCTACAGAAGCAAAGATTAGCTGTGTTTAACACTTCATGTTTGAACATCAGCTAGAATTTAAAAGAGACAGGATGTTCATTTAGAATAGTAGACCTACCAAGAAAGATGTTTCTTTTTTTGAAAAATCTTCTACCTGTTTTACTGAAGTTAGGTGTATTAATACAATCACATAAATAAACTATGATCAGTAAAGAGTCAGCATTGCACATCAAGCCTGTACTAACTCACAGTTCTTTTTCCTACTTCTGTTATGTGTGTTTATGAAAATTCTTTTTAGTTTAGCAGGTGTTGCCAAGATGTATTGGTTATCAAATATGCCTTCAGAGCTAAATCTGCAGGAATATTGCACATTTCCCATATCCTTTTCTGATTTTCCTTCCACAGAAGGAAGAAGAAAAAATTCCAAGGGAAGGAAGAAATATCTATAAGTAATATGTTTATGGGCATTCAATGCTAGATGTTTTAACATGCTTGATTGCTATCAGTGAATCAGAGCAAAAAGTAACAGCAGCATTTATCATGTTCTATTATACCATGCAATATTTTAACAGACAAGTCATTCTGCTTATTTCAGCTATATTCAATAGCAATTGATAGATGTCTACACAACAAAATCACTAAACTGCAAAAATGCCTTAATTCTTAAAGTAGGGAAGAGGACTTTTCCTCTGAGCCAAGAATGAAATGGCCAGCAAGCCTAAATTGATAGGATCATGCAGTGTAGTCCCAACAGTGACTTGAAATTCAATAATTAGATTCTATCAAGACTCAGAATACCAGATGGTGCAACAAATAATATTCTTGATTCTGAACC
Organism: Panthera uncia; assembly: GCF_023721935.1. Lineage (NCBI taxonomy): Eukaryota > Metazoa > Chordata > Mammalia > Carnivora > Felidae > Panthera > Panthera uncia. Next base: position 68,739,418 of record NC_064808.1, read on the forward strand.
TAAATACTAATGAAGTATTTCTTCTTGTGTAGAAAGTAAAGTACATGTTCTTTTGTTCAGGAATGGCACTGTACTTTCATTGTCTCCAGTATAAACCAATGTGTGGCAAAAGAGAGATGTCTTCTATCTTGGTGACCACTGAGAGACACAATGCTCTTTGGTCTCAAAGTGCAAATTAAAGTACCTTAACAGGCTAAAAATAAGACAATCTATTCTGGGGCGGGGGGGGGGGAGTAAATAAAAATAATAGAGGCCAAAATGCTGAAAAAGGAAAGTCTATATATTTCTTTATAATTTAGAGTAATGATAGTTTCCTCATTACTATGCATCAGTAATAGATTAAGTAAATTGTGGATGGAAAGGGCCTATTAAATCACTGTCTCTAATACATGCAAAGGAGGGAAGATTTCCTTATAGACAGGAAAAAAGAAGAAAGAAAAATGGAAAAATAGATACTATATCAACATTTATAAAAGTTCATTTAGCATAAAGTCTACAGACATCAAACAGAGGTATTAGCATCAGTAGTGAGGAAGATTAGATACAAAGTACCCGTATTAATAGAGTCCTGTGCTATATCTTCAAACATCTAATATATTTGCCTGAAGCTTTTCAAAATCAAAGCTACTCTTGTTTATACTCATGTAGAAAATGTAATCTGAGTTTCAATGAATTTTTAATTTTGTTCAATGTTGCATTTGTTCAACCAAAAACAATTTAAAGAGGACCAAGGCTATCAGCGTCACAGTGAGCAAGCACAGCTCCTCACTAGGGAGTTCTTGAATCTGCCATAAAAATCAACAGTGTGCATCTAATAGTTTTCTTTTAATCTGAGCATTGAAAAGTGAATCATCACATCAACTATTCTTCAGGGCCTCTTTGGTTTCCAGATTAAACATGTAATGTGACCTGTCATCTTGCCACATTCTCTGTATTTCCATTTTAAATAATCATAAATAAGAAAACCTTGCTACTCTTTGGTATGACACAGCTGGTTGATTCAGCTGAGTTTCAGTCTTAGAAATTGCACTCATTCCTTGTTCAGAGTCCTGGTTCATCTCAAAGGTTTTCAGCTGAAAGATTCTTTGTTGTATTCAAATCTTGTCCCATATGAATTGTTTCGGTTACTCAGTTTATGAAGGGTCTTAGAAATTGAACTGGGTCCACAGCAGAAAACACCAACTGTTTTCCTGGTAAGACAGAGGAGAAAATGGAAAATCAGATGAAAAATTAGGCAGAACATAACAAGAAGTATGTGCTACAAACATGTTTAAGGTATTAACAAAATTCATTTATTGCTGCTTTGCATACTGAGTTAATTAATTTCTCAATTATTTCCAAATGTAAGTGATCACCATGAAGATACATTATTTACTTCATGCTATTCCCATAGAAATCAGGATAGTTCAAAGAATGCAACTACGAGCACATATTTGCTTATTATCAGACAGAAAGTGAGAAGTCTGCCTTTAGCCTTTCCGTTACATGCAGAAACAAAATCAAGAACAGCAAGTGATAGATGTCCGTCCACACTGGATCATGTCAGTCTTCTCTTACTAGATGCTTTATATGCATTTCTCTAAAGAGCCCATGAATTTGCATGGGCAGTGATGATTAAGACAAAGAAAAGCTACTACCAATTTGAAAGGATAATTTTAAGTAACTAATTTATATCCAAGTTGAAACAAAAGCATATTAATCTGTATACAATTCATTTTTATTTATACACTCTAAGAACTGTAATAAATGCCAAACAGATTTTATTATTTGCTAACATAAAATTTTAGTAGATAAATTATACATATCCCTAACAAATAGACTAAATAAATCCTAGGAAATAACTAGTATTTCACATTGCTCTTCTTCCAAAATTTATTATTTGCATTGAATTCTTCCTGGGATATCAAAATACTAACAATTCATATCATATCTTAGGCAAATATAGTGTGTCCTCATTAGCTTGGCTGAGAATAATTGGTGCTGGGAAAAAAAAAAAAACCTGGTAAATCCACTTAAACGGGTATCAAGATTTTATAATAAATACTTAAACAATGGTTTTACTAAAACATTTCACCTTGAAAAATGAAACAAAGAACTACAAAAATAGAACTTGCACTTGCAGCCATGATGGAGTAGTGGAGACTAGATTTATCCTCATGCATTGAAAAACTAGGGGAAAAAACCCAATATATGAAGTAACATATTTTCAGATACTTGACAGTAGGTAGAACAGAACAGCGATTCACTAGAAAAAGAGAAAAAAAACAAAAAACAAGAAACCAAGATGAGTCCAGCAATTGTCTCTGCTTATTGCCTGGAGGCAATCTACAGGCTGCAAAACAGAGAAATTCATTCTGAGATTGGGGCTCTGAGCTGAAGAGACAAAGAATGGAATTCATGGAGGACAAAACAGCTAGAATCTGTGAAGAATGTGGAAAGGAAGAGAGATTGGGGCACCTGGGTGACTCAGTCACTTGAGTGCCCAACTTTGGCTCAGGTCATGATCTCATGGTTTGTGGGTTCGAGCTCCATGTTGGGCTCTGTGCTGACAGCACAGAGCCTGCATCATATCCTCTGTTTCCCTCTCTCTCTGTCCCTCTCCAGTTTGCATGCACTCTTTCTCAAAAATAAACATTAAAAAAAAAAGAAAGAAAGAAAGAGTGATCCACAGAAGGAAGCTTTGGGGATCTGTAGAGGTGAACCCTCAAGTCTTTGGCTGAATACTGATTTGCTCAGGTGTGAGAGGAAACTACATGAATCTGGGTAAGGAAGTAGCAGAAAGCAGTAAGGCAAAACCATTCCGAGTTTACACAAGGTTGTGAATAATTCATATTCCCACAAACCAGAATGAAAAGATCTGTATTTCATATGTGGGCAATGGATAGTATTCTAGAAAGTTATCACCTTGCTTGAGGCAAGAGGCAGGGTGGATGTTGGAAAACTTTACCATAGATGGAAGGTGCCCTGGATCTATACTAACAAAGCTTAAAAGCAAGACTTAGGAAGATCAGACTGAATCCAAGTCACAAGACTGCATGCCTGAAACAAGTCCAACAGTATTGAAAAGAAAGATCAAAATTTGGCATTTAACATCTAATGTTTATTTATTTATTTTGAGAGACAGTGGCAGGGGGAGCGGCACAGAGAGAGGGAGAGAGAGAATCCCAAGCAGGTTCTGTGCTGTCAGCCCAGAGCCTGACGCAGGGCTTGATCTCACGACTGTGAGATCATGACCTCAGCCGAAATCAAGAGCTGGATGCTTAACCGACTGAGGTACCCAGGCACCCCATGGCATTTAACATCTAAACTTAAAAATGTACAGTATCCAATAGAAAATTAGTAAGAGCTTTATAGAGCAAGAAATTATGAACCTTAACTAGGAGTGTTATGGGCTGAATAATGTCCCCTCAAAATTTGTATGTTGAAAAACCAAACCCCCAATACCTCAGAATATAGCGGTATTTGGAGATAAAACATTTAAAGATGTTATTAAGTTAAAATAAAGCTGTCAGAGTGTATCCTATTCCAGTCTTCAAGAATGTTTATAAGAAGAGAAAATGTGTACACATGAAGAGACATGAGAGGAGACACATGCACAAAGCAAAAGACCATGTGAAGAGACAATAAGAGGGTAGTCACCTGTAAGCAGAGGAGGGAGGTCTCAGAGGAAATCAACCCTGCCACCATCTTGATCTTAGATGTCCTACCTCGAGAAATTTGAGAAAATAAATTTCTGTTTAATCCACTCAAGTCTGAGGGATTTTGTTATGGAAGCAAGCCCTATCAAACTAATACAGGAGAAAGATCAGTCAATACAAACAGGCCCAGAACAACAAATTTGATGCAATTATCTATCAGACATCATTGAAACAGTGATGAGAAACACCCTTCATTATATTCAAAGGTAAACATCAACATGATGGGAAGAGAAACAGAAGATTTTTTAAAGGCCTAAATGGAAATTCTAGTGATTAAATGCAATATTTAAAATGATAAATATACTGATGGGTTAACAGAAAAATAGGCACTGCAGAAGAAAAGATAATTAAACTTAAAGACCTAGCACTACAATCTATCCCAATGGACCACACCAAGAACAAAAATTGGGAGAAAAAAAAAAAATGAATAGAGGCTCAGTGACCTGTGGTACAAAATCAACTAGTCTAACATGGATAGAATTATAGCCCCGACATGAGACAAGGCAGAGGGAAAGAGAAAAAAAACACTTAAGAAATAGTTGCCCTTTGTCCAAATTTGAAGAAAACAAATACATAGATCCAAGGATCTAATGAACCCCAAAGAGAACATACACAAAGAAAACCACGGTAAGTCAATGTAAAGTAAAACCGAAAATGACAGTTTTCAAAGAGAAAAACAAAAACAGCCAGAGGGGTAAAAGGACACTTTACAAATAATAAACAGCAGATGAAAGATGGAGTTCTTGTCAAAAACTATGCATGTCAGAAGGCAATGAAGTGACCTCTTCAAAGTGCTGAAAGACAAGAGAAAATGTCAACTGTACTATATCAAATTCTAAACAAAAATAATTTTCAAAACTGAGGAAGGAATACGAACTTCTTAAACAAAAGGTGAGAGAAATCAGCACCAGCAAACCAGCACTATAAAGTATATTAAAGGAAATTCTTCAGGACGGAGAGTGATATCAGAGGGAAATTTGAATCTACCTAGAGGAATGAAGTGCACCAAGATGGCAAATTGGTGAATAAACACAATGTGTATTTTACTTAATTTTTAATCTCTTTAAAATATAATTGATAGTTAAAACAAAAGTAATAACTATGCATTATGGAGTTTACAGTATATGAAGAAGAAAGATGAATAAGAACAATAACCAAAGTGGGGCGCCTGGGTAGCTCAGTTGGTTGAGCATCTGACTCTTGATTTTGGCTCAGGTCATGATCTCAGGGTCCTTAGATCTCAGTGCATTAGACTCTGCACTGAGAGTGGAGCCTGCTTAAAATTCTTTCTCTCGGGGCGCCTGGGTGGCGCAGTCGGTTAAGCGTCCGACTTCAGCCAGGTCACGATCTCGCGGTCTGTGAGTTCGAGCCCCGCGTCAGGCTCTGGGCTGATGGCTCGGAGCCTGGAGCCTGTTTCCGATTCTGTGTCTCCCTCTCTCTCTGCCCCTCCCCCGTTCATGCTCTGTCTCTCTCTGTCCCAAAAATAAATAAAAAACGTTGAAAAAAAAAAATTTAAAAAAAATAAAAAAATAAAAAAAAATAAAAAAAAAAAAATTCTTTCTCTCTCAGGGCACCTGGGTGACTCAGTTGTTAAGCGTCCAACTTTGGCTCAGGTCATGATCTCACGGTTTATGAGTTTGAGCCCTGCATTGGGCTGTCAGTGCAGAGCCCACTTCAGATCCTCTGTCCCCTTCTCTCTCTGCCCCTCCCCTAACTCATGCTCTCTCGCTCTCAAAAATAAATATTTTTTAAAAATTAATTAAATAAAATAAAAAAAAGATTCTTTTTCTCCCTCTGTCTCTCTCCTCACCCCTCCCTGCTCATGCTCTCTCTCTTTCTCCAAAGAAAGAAAAGAAAGAAAAAGAAAGAAAAAAGAAAGAAAGAAAGAAAGAAAGAAAGAAAGAAAGAAAGAAAGAAACAACAGCCAAAAAGATGCAGGGGGAATGGTAGTACATAAAGCAGTATAATATTATTCAGGGTGCACTGTGAAGCTAATGATATACACTCTAAACCTAGAATGTTTCTCTGATTTCAGCCTCATCAAAAGTACCTGAGGGACTTCCCAGACCACAAACCACCTGGTCCATGGACCACCCCTAGAGCTTCTGATACAGGAGACTTTGGAAAGGGTTCAAGAATTTAACAAGTTCCAGGAGATGTTGGTCCAAGGAATGAAGTTTGGGAACCAATACCTCAAATAAAACACTAAAAGCAAACAGAGAAGTATGGCTAATATGCCAATATAGGAGTAACAAATGGAATCATAAATGTACTCAATCCAAAAGAAAGTAGATGAAGAAAGAAAAAGAACAAATGCGATAAATAGAAAACAACAGTAAACTGCTAGATATTTACATGCAAAAGAATGAAACCAGACCCCTATCTTACACCACTCACAAAAATTAAGTCGGAGAGAATTAAAGACTTAGAGGTAAGATCTGAAATCATCAAATTCCTAGAAGAAAACAGGGGAAAAGCTCCTTGATAATAGTCTTGGCATTGATTTCATGGATAGGACACCAGCAGTACAAGCAATAAATGCAAAAATAAATATGTGGTATTACACCGAATTAAAAAGCTTCTACACAACACAAGAAATGCTCAACAAAATGAAAAGATAGCATATGGGATGGGAGAAAATATTTGTAAAAATACATATCGAATAAAGGGTTAATATCCAAAATATGTAAGAAATACATACAACACAATAGCAAAAAAAAGAAATAATAGAATAATAATTGAAGTAAAAATAGGCAAAGAACCTGAATAGACGTTTTCTGAAAAAGATGTTCAAATAGCCAAACGGCACATGACAAAGTGCTCAGCATCACTAATTATCAAGGAAATGCAAATCAAAACCACACTAGGATATCACCTCACACTTGTTAGAAAGGCTATCATCAAAAAAGATAAAGAGACAAATGTTGGCAAGGATATGGAGAAAGGGAAACTCTTGTACACTACTGTTGGGAATGTAAATTGGTACAGCCACTATGGATAACAGTATGGAGGTTTCTCAAAAAGTTTTAAATAGACTAGGGCGCCTGGGTGGCTCAGTTGGTTAAGTGTCTGACTTTGGCTCAGGTCATGATCTCCCGGTTCATGAGTTCGAGCCCTGCATTGGGCTCTGTGCTGACAGCTCAGAGCCTGGGGCCTGCTTCGGGTTCTGTGTCTCCCTTTCTCTCTGCCCCTCCCCTGCTTGTACTCTGTCTCTCTCTGTCTCTCAAAAATAAAAACAAAATGTAAAAAAAAAAAAATTGTAAATAGAAGTACTATATGATCCAGCAATTCGTCTTCTATGTATACATCTGAAGGAAATAAAATTATTATCTCAGAAAGATACCTGCCCCTCCATGTTCATTGCAGCTTTATTAAAATAGTCAAGACATGGAAACAACCTCAGTGTTCATCAATGGATAAATGAATAAAGAAATCATGTGATATACATATAATTTATATATTAACTATTAATATCACACTTACATACACACATACACACAGAACAATATTATTCAGCCATAAAAAAGAACGAAATCCTGCCATTTGCAACAACATGATTGCAACTGGAGGGTATTGTACTAAGTGATATAAATCAGACAAAGAAAGACAAATACTGTGTAGAAACAGAGAACATATTGGTGGTTGTCAGGGCCAGGCAAAAGAGGAAGGGAATGGGTGAAGGCTGACAGAGAATTATAAACTTCCAATTGTAAGAATAAGTTCTGGGAATGTAATGTACAGCATGGTGACTATAGTTAACAATACGGTGTTGTATATTTGAAAGGTGCTAAGAGAGTAGATTGTTAAAGTTTTCTTTACACACACACACACAAATTGTAATTACATGAGGCGATGGCTGGCTGTGTTGACTAACTAACCTTCTTATGGTAGTCATTTTGCAATATATATACATATATCAAATCATTATATATATCAAATATTACATGGTACATATTCAATTTATATAATATTATATGTTAATAATATCTCGAAAGCTGGAAAAAATCAAACAATATTTTTTATTCCATGAAATAATAAAGTGTAATATATTTTGTAATGAATACATATATTATACAAATAATAATAATAATAATAATAATATGTAATGAAATAGTTTAAACACTACAATTAAAACCTCCAACTAAAAAAGTCTGATATACATGAAACAAAAACTAATAGGACTATAAAGACAAATAAAGTTAGAGTTACAGTTGATGATTTCAACACTCCTCTCTATAATTGATAGAAAAAATAGAAAACCAGTAAGCATACTGAAGACCTAAATACCATTAACAACCAATTGTAACTAATATTTACAGTGAGCTCTATCCCCAGACAATGGAATATAAATTCTTTTCAAGTGCATGCGGAATGTTCATCAACACAGACCATATTTTGGGCAATAAAACACGTCTCAATACATTTTAAAGGATAGAAATCACAAAGAGTATATTTTCTCAACAGAACCCAATTGAACTAGGAATCAAAACCAAAAAGATATATGTAAAATCCCCACATGTTTGGAAATTAAACAACATACTTCTAAAATAACCAATGGGTCAAAGAAGAAATCACATAGAAAACTTAAAAATATTTTGAAGTGTATAAAAACACAAACAAAACATATCCACATTTGTGTGATGTAGCTGAAGTGTGGAGAGGGAAGGAAATTTATAGTATTGAACACTTTTATTAGAAAATAAAAAGGGTCTGAAATCAATGATATAAGGTTCTACTTTAAGAAACTAGCAAAAGAAAACCTAAGTAAACCCGAAGTGAGAAGAAAATTAAAAAGAAACATGAAAATAAATTGCCTTATACATAATAAAATTTAGATTATTATTAAAACCAGATCTAGACACACTAGATCTGAAACCTAGTAACACACTAGGTTACTTAGATTGAATAAAATTGAACAATTCAATTTACACTACCAAAAAACAAAAACAAACAAAAAACCTAGTGTGGCTTTCATGAAAATGAGTAGGCAGTGAGTCATTGTTTGTTTGTGTACATTCTCTGTCATGCTGCGTTACAGTAAGATAACATTACTTTCTTCACAGGGCAATTATAAAGTTCATTTTTCAATTTTTACAGATTTCCTGATGGCTTCTCTTAAATTATTTTTTTTTTGAGAGGGAGACAGCATGAGTGGGGGGGGTTGGGAGGGAGGGGGAGAGAAGGAGAGAGAGAGAGGCAGAGAGTGAGAGAGAGAGAGAGAGAGAGAGAGAGAGAGAGGGAATCCCAAGCAGGCTCCATGCCTAGTGCAGAACCCCATGCAGGGCTCTATCTCACAACTGTGAGATCATGATCTGAGCTGAACTCAAGAGTTGGATGCTTAACCCTCTAAGCCATCCCAGTGCCCCTAAAATCATCATTTTTAAGGCACCCATATATCATATTTTTTACATTTTTGTATTTCAGTTGTTAACTAGGTTAACTCTAGTAGATCTTTGTGTAATTTGAGGAGTTCCCCAGTGTGAGTTTCACTAACAATGAGATCCTGTAACTTTTTCAAGATCTACACTTAATCTCTGCAATCCATTTGCACTAAATTTGTATTTGGTTTCTGCAGTCCAACAACCATCTGGAGATTTATCTACAAAAACTTTGCTGAGATGGGTAGAAATAGATGTTAAGCAGAGAATGTTGTTTGGGGCCAGATGATGGGAACTAGTTCCATAATTAATGTTCAACATATTTGTACATATTGTATATTTGTGCATATTATACCAATCTTTGTTTTTCCGTGCAGATTTGCAAGTGTGGGATCTCATAATAATGACAGTTTATTCACTCCTTGTGAATATAGATTCAGAAGGTTTGAGTGACTTGACCCAGGGACATAAGATCGAATGTGAGAGATCAGACCCAGGTATATTTAAAAAATACAGCATCTCTTCTTGATAAAAACCCTCAACAAAGTAGGGATAAAGGGAACACACCTCAACATCATAAATATACAAAAGACCCACAGCTAGTATCATCCTCAATGGGGAAAAGCTGAGAGCTTTTCCTCTAAGGTTAGGAACAAGACAGGGATGTTCACTCTCACCATTGCTATTCAGTATACTACTGGGACTAGAGATCCTAGCCTCAGCAATCAGACAACAAATATAAATAAAAGGCATCCAAATGAACAAAGAAGAAGTCAAACTTTCCCATTTGCAGACGACATGATACTCTATGTAGAAAACCTGAAAGACTACCCAAAATTGCTAGAATGGATACAGAGATTTGTATTTTTTAAAACACCAGGAGGAAGATATACAGATACGGTCTCAAACATTTTACTCCATCCCAGAGTATTAGTTCTCTACTCCAAAAGCCACATAAAGTTAATCCTTTATTTCTCCTTTCGTATAATGCATAAATTTGACTAATTTATGATATGATACGCATTTTTATTATAAGTAAGAGGAAACTGGACTTTGGTTAGGCATAACAAAAAATTTCCTGACATGCTTTTAATACTGAATGGCTTACGAAGTAATATCTAGAATCTTTTTATACTTTTGAAAAATTAGTTGTTGACTTTTAGTGTATTATAGTTAATATTCTGCTGTAATACACATAATGGACACATCTCACTTGCAACATCTCACTGTCCCTAAGAGGGACATGGTAAAATAAAATTGCTATTCTTTCTATTTGGGACAATGTTTTGCTGTAAATGAAGCACATTGAACTTTACAGTCAGAAGATAGGGTTCATGTATAAATTCTGACTCATTAACCATGGCTTGAGATAAATCATTACCTTTTGGGCCCTAGTTCCTCCTTTTGTCAAATAATGATGAAAATAGGGTGACTTCAAAAGCTCCTTCACTTTCCTTGATCATGTAATACCATTACATAATTCATTTCCTGAATTTAAAAAAGCCACACAAGGAAGGAACCACCTCATACATGTGTGCAAAGTAAATTGAGCATAAACTGATTCAGCCTTTTGGTTTTGATAGGACAGTATTTAAATGTGTATACTCTTTGAGCCAGCAATTCCATTTCAAGGATTCTAACCTTGAACTGCAACTCCCAAAGAGCCTGAGAAAGTATGTGCAAAGATAATTACTATAGCACTGTTAGTAATGGTAGAGAACTGGAGGTAACCTATATATCCATACTGTAGAATACTGGGAGGTAGAATTACATGGAAATCATCCATGAACAATATATGAGTGTATCTGAAAAAGACTACATTAAAGAATTCTATGTAATAGATTCATTCAATTTGCATTAAAATTTAAGGTTCATATTTTCAGTATATAGATTTTAAATATATATGCATACATATACATGTACATGTATAAGTATGTATGTATGTGACTTTATATATTCTTTCAGTAATTCATGTACATGAGGTTAACCAAAATTTTATATCTCAAATGAGGACTTCTCTTTAAGTATCACCTTTTTTCTAGTTAATGAACCTTAAGATGTTCATCCATTCTTTTCCTAAATATGCCATGTAAAAATTCTTTAAAAATAATGCGTTTTTAGGTGTTTGGCCAGAGCAAATACAGAAAGTGAAAGTGTTGTACAAAATGTCAACAGCAGATGGTATACACTTGTTCTTCTTAAACCAGCTTTGCTGTTTGAAGGAAATGAACAACCAAGCAAATAAACATACAAAATCAATCTAAATCATGAAAAGTTTAACTGATGAGAATTCTTAAGAAGGAACCAAAGAAATCAAGAATCCCAATCTAATTTCTTATAAATGATCCTTTCCTGTAATAGAGTTTGGTTTGAGGAAAAACAATAGCAACAATAACAAAATTGCAAGGTTTTCATCACTATACCAAGAAAATTAATAAAAGGATGCTTGTCAGGAGTCAACCATATATTTTTTTAAAATTTTGTTCCTGAGGCTCCAGGAGCCATTACAATTCCTAAAACAAAATCTCTGAAGATGGAGCCAGGAGCCATGATACATCAGTGATTCTTTCAATAAATTGTATTTATCTAGGAGTTCATGAACTGAAGCATTTTTAAAACTCTTCATCTGATAAGCTGTCTCATTCATTCACAAATATCCTTTTTATATTTATAAAAATGTATTTTTTTAAATTGTGAATTGATTAACTATATACTAGTAATTGTAATAGTAAATCAATCTAGGAGAGCAACAAAGGAAATTTTAAAAATTAAAACTTCAATTTATGTACATTCTTATTACAGAAGTATGTTTACTTAAGTAACAAAAATACAATTAGTTCAAATGTAAAAACATATTGAATTTTGATAAATTCTATAGGTTAAATACAATGGAAATACAAGTTCAAGTAGAAAAAATAATGTATGGGCGCCTGGGTGGCTCAGTTGGTTAAGCGTCTGACTTTGGCTCAGGTCATGAGCTCGTGGTTCGTGAGTCAGAGCACCATGTCGGACTCTGTGCTGACAGCTCAGAGCCTGGACCCTGCATTAGATTCCGTGTCTCCCTCTCTCTCTCTCTCTCTGCCCCTCCCCCACTCATGCTCTGTTTCTCTCTCTCTCTCAAAAATAAGTATTAATAAAAAAATTTTTTAAAGAAAAAATAATGTAAAATTTCCAATTGCTAGCGAAAGCTTTTTGTGTATCTTTACAAATATATGAGGTTGGTATCAAAAAACTGGTATTTCAATTCCAGTAGACAGGTTTAAAAGAGTTACATTAATTTTAAAATGTCAGCATGTGCAATATGTTAGAAATTAGAGCCTTTGCAACTATTTAACTTATGATGAAACTATTTCAATACCAAATTTAAAATGTGTGAGTGGGTATACTGTTTTCAAAATACCCTTAGAATTCTTATAGACCACTGCCTTGAACAATAAGTTTACAAAAAAAGGGGGGTTGTGGCTAATCTGTGCCTTACAGTGAATGCTTTCCTTAAACGGTAATCTCTTTAGACCATAGACATGTATTTCATAATACTAAGATTCTTCATAGAATTATAGCTTCCAAGAAAAAAAATTATGTTTGGAAATACTCCTGTATTAGAGACTCCATATTACCACTAAGGATTTTAAAAGTTTATTCATTCTGATAAAAAAAAATGCAAATGCCTGATTCTTAAGTGCATTCATTCATTGTTAGAAATGCTGGTAGAGTTCCCTTGTTTGCCAACATGATTTTGAAAAGTTTTTCCAGTGATCACCTGATATATGATGTTGGAATGAATACCCATTTTAATATGGGTCTATGCAAATTTGAAAGTACGTAGGATAGTTTCTTCATAAATTCTTTATAGACTATTTCCAAGCCAAATTTTAATCATTTGATGTTACAGATATGTGTGAGGTGGTCCCTGACTTGCTTCCTTCTTTGAGAGTGATAATTGAGTGTTTAAGTGACTTTGCCATTTGTAAACCCATTACCTAATTCATCTTTAAAAACTACATGTTATGACTTGAGAATATTTTAATTTGATCATTAGCCACATGGTAAATTTCCTGAGAATTAGTACTTACCCTCTGTTACATTTTGCTATTTCATCAAACAGAAGTTTCCACCGAGGACGTCCAATAAAAAGTCTTGAATTCAGTGCTTGGTATTTTTCTCCAATTATCTTCTGCCAAAAAGAAAGCACTATATTTTATATGACACAGAGTTGGACGATAACTTATTTCTCTAACATCATTTCTACTGGTGCTGTGGCTTCCTACCAAATTGCTGTGATTTAAAGAATATAAGTATCAAATGGCAAGCTATTAAGTATAGTCATTTAGAAACATCATTTCCTTCCTCTTTTCCTTTAAAATCCATTATCTTCTTGAATTCCATTATTACAAATGGCTGATTTTCCTAGACTTCAGTTAGTTGCTTCATTTTTAACAACCACAATGTTAAAGAAGGCATTTTAATTGACTACTCTCAAAAAGGGTGTAGCACATAAACTTTATTGAAGTGTTTTTGCACTGCAAATACAGTTGTCATATTTGGCTCATTGTAGGAGTAAAATACTACAAATTGTCATCATAAATTTGGGGAAATGATCCTAGACAAGACAGCCTAAGACAGAAGAGCTCCACATCTTGAGTCGATCAACAAAATAACTTCTAACGGGTTGGTGTTTGCAATTAACAGAATATTAGATCTGGATCGGCAATGAAGGGTCAGAGGGAAGTGAGAAGAGAGGGGGAGAGTGTCTGAGTCCCAGGCAGACAAACGGAGAACCAATGCAATTTATGCTCCATACCTTAATTACAGCCATACCATGAGGAATAACGATACTGACTTCCTTCATGAGAATAGGAAAATGAAATATTTTTTTACATACCAAATGGGGTAGAAATCTGACTAGAAAAAATAGGGTTAGGTTAGTTTTGAAGTAACTGACAAGCATTCATAGTTTGTATTCAAAGTATTATAGAAAATATATAATGGAAAATACTAAAATAAAACTTGTAAAAGCATTCATGCCCAGATTTATACACCTGTGCAGCACTTCCATGCCATCTGTAAACCTCAGTTTCCTCATCTATAATGTGAGGATGGCAATATCATCTACCTCTTGGATCTGTTGCAATTACACAAGATAATGAATATGAGATGCTGAGCACAGGGTCCCTAGTATAGTAAGTACATGATGCGTAATGGCTATTTCTATGTTGTTTAGTTTCCCTTGAAGAGAAATAAGCTTAACTACATATGATCTTATCTTGTCTCTCCACATAAAAACTCCTCTTGATGAACACAATCATGAGACTGTTCGCTCATGGTCTGATTTCTGGAGGTGAAGAGTTTGAGATAACAGTGAAAAGGAGAGAGATGAACTCAAAGGTCTGTTCCCGCTCCCTGTGAGGAGGACAGATGAAAGACCTAATACCGTTAGCTTCAAGGACAAGCCATGGGTTTTCTGGACACATTCCAAAAGAGGCCTTCCTCTGGGAAACTTCTATTCAAACCACCTGCAGAAATGTTCTTCCAGCATGGCCCTTAGAGGAGATCTTCTATTATCAAGAGGCTTGTTTAATTTATGAAAACATCCAACCACATACCTGTATCCCATCTGTTTGACTGAGGTACAGCTGGATGTTGACATAGTCAGGTCTGTTCTCTTGCCAAAACTGAGAGGACATAAAAGTAAATAGACATGAGAATTCCTTCTGTGTACTCAGACTTTCTCCTATTCTAACATATGTGATTCTACAATTTAAGATGTATGGTGTCTAATCACAGTCAACCTTTACTAGCAAATGTGTATATATACATAGGTACATATATGTATGTCATATACATGCCAGATTCTGACATTAAAAACCTGCTCCTATTGTCACAATTAGTGCAAGCAGTAGTAGTAGTGATAAGGGAATAGTAGATGGTAGCAGTGCAAGACCATAATCCTGTCATCTTATTTCACTTTTTAATTTTTTTAGAGAGAGAGATAAAGAGAGTGAGTGGGTGAGAGAGGGACACAGGGGGAGAGAGACAGAGAGACAGAGAGAAAGAGAGACAGAAGAGAGAGAGAGAATCCCAAGCAGGCTCCACACTCAGCATGGAGCTACACATGGGACTCAATCCACTACCCTGGGATCATGACCTGAACCGAAATCAAGAGGTAGGATGCTCAACTGACTGAGCCACCCAGGAATCCCTATGTTATCTTTATACATACAAAACCAAGCATGTGAAATATTACACTGATATCCCCCTAAATCCTTTCCCTATATCTCTTATTTTATTCCTTAAGAGTCCCTAAATTAGAACCAAGAGTTCACTCCTAAAGAACATGATTTTCTTTAAAAAAAAAAAAAAAAAAAACACAAATAATGATATAAAATATGCATGCTAGGAATCACAAAAAAAAAAAAACCAACAAAAACAAAAACAAAAGGCAGAGTTCTTATTCTTGCCTTCCTCTTAGTCAGCACTAGTTTTCCTTGTACAAAAATGTATGAGGCTGTAAACATACCTGCCAAAATAAAATAGTCTCAAAAAAAATCTCAAACATTTCAATGCCTTGAAAAATAAAATAAGAAAAATATCACCTACAGGAAAATAAACTCAGCAAAGAGGGTAAAAGGGTTGTTCTTGTCTCTGTATGCTGCCTTTTTCTAGAAGACAAAAATGAACCTACTAATAATTGGCCTTCCTCTGAATGAACCCTGACTTCTGAAATCTGTTATTTTAAAAATATTTTTGCACTTGAAATTAATATTACACTGCATGTTAGCTAATTGGAATTTAAATAACTTAAACTGGAATTTAAACAAAAAGTTTTAAATATTTTTAAATGTTATACAAATACAAGTTTAAAAATAATTTTTATAATATATTTTTTTTATTTTTAAAAGTATTCTTCTTCTTAGGGCCTCCTTTCATCACCCCGATAAGGACAAGACATCAAAAGTGGAAGAGAAGGAGAGGAGCACCTCCACCTGGTGGGCTCCTTGGAGAACAGAGAGGAGTGTTTGAGGTGTGGATCCCAGGAAAGGCATCAATAGGAACAGCACTTCTTCAAAAGACAAACCATTTCTTGAACAGAGATCAGCATAGTGGGTTTGCTTTAGATGGTAATGTTTTGTTGGACTTTACTGCAGCAAGAGGATCCACTGATTCAAAGTATTATTTCTATATTATACTATGATACATTATCTACATTACGTACAATGGCCAAGTTTATAGCAACATTATCTACAATGGCCAAGTTATGGAAACAGCCCAAGTGTCCACCGACTGATGAATGGATAAAGAAGATGTGGTATATATACAATGGAATATTACTCAGCTATAAAAGCAAATGAAAACTTGCCATTTGCAATCACATGGGTGGAGCCAGAGAGTATAATGCTAAGTGAAATAAGTCAGAGAAAGACAAATGCCATATGATTTCACTCATATGTGTAATTTAAGAAATAAAACAAACACGCATAGGGAAAAAAAGAGAGGGGGCAAACCAAGAAACAGACTTTTTTTTTTTTTTAATACACTCTTAACTATACTGAATGGTTATCAGAGAGGAGGTGGGTGGGGATAGGTTAAACAGGTTATGGGGATTAAGGAGTGAACTTGCAAAGAGCACCAGGTGATGTATGGAAGTGCTGAATCACTATATTGTACACCTGAAACTAATATTACAGTGTCTGTTATAACTGGAATTTAAATAAAAATTTAAAAATAAGTATTTAATTTAATTTAATATAAAAAATGATACATTGGGACTCAAAGTAGAAGTTTTAGGAATGCAAAAAAAAAAAAAGGCACATTGCAAATGGTGGGGGGATTAAGTAGGGTTTCATCACCCCTCTGGCCCCATTTACCGTGGGAGGAACACGTGGCAGGTGACTTGTCTCTCTTCCCATATTGGCCCTGAGACTTCTAAGGATTTACTCACTCATCTAGGCCTCAGGTTTTTTCATCAGGAAAATGGTAGGGCTGAATGTCATCATCTCTTTTCAGATGTAAAACTATACATTTTCTGACAGGTGGAAACTCTGAGTTATAAAGCCCCAATAAAAACATATTTACTTTAAAAGTGATAAATGATCATTCTCAGCTCCCATCATACTCTTAAAATATAATCGTTAATTATATACCATCAAATAGCTGCCTCAAGTTACAGCCAAATGCTAAATTCATTTTTAGGCCCTTTTGGAACTGAATCAGGATTTATGACTTTTAGTTCCAAAAAAACAGAAGTTTCTAGATGCCAGTGATGAATAGCACCTCAAAAAACACATGGCTTTTGTTGATTCTTGTCTTAAATGTTTACCAGGATGCTGTTCTGAGATCAGTCCAATGACTCCTGCATCGATAACTGGTATTTGGTACCCACAGCCCCTAGTAAGAACTATGGAAATTTGAATGATGTTTTTAATGATGTCAATGTCTCCACTTTAACCTACCCCTCACTGAAGATAATAATATCTACTAAGGGAACAATTTTCTACAAATAAAAGGAAAAGGGAAAAAAAATAAGGCAAAAATAAATATATGGATCAACACAATCTTGCAAATAGATTAGGACTGTAGGATCATGCACAAATATTATGTTCTTCATTTTTACTTCTCCTGCCTATCACCCTTCCTTATTTTTCTCACAAATAAAAAATAACAGGATGTGAGTCCTGGAAGGAACTTTACAGATCACTAAGAGGAATCATGGTAATCATTTCTTAAATGCCTTCAAAATGATAGATACTTTAGATATATTAAAGCTAAGTCTCACATCAGGTTTCAAGTGCTGGTAGCCTCCTTTACAAATTGAAAGCATAAATCAGGTTTATAGAGATTAAGTGATTTACTCAAGGACTTGCAGTTCATATGAGGTAGAACCACTGTTCCATTGTAAATGACAGAATCCGAATGCCTGATGTAGCCTTGATCCCTCATTTTGATTTTGCCAATATGACCCACAGAGGTGAAGTGACTTGGAGCAAGTCATGTGGTTAGATATTAGCCGAGCTGGTACCAGATCACCTGACATCTGGCCCTGTGGTCTCCTTCATTCACCAGGTTGGACAATCTGCCCAAGCAAGATCCACTTAAGATCCACATTTGTCATCACGGCAGATAGTCTGACACCAAGACAGTCACTAGGGCAACTAAGGTAACTTTGTCTTAGGCATTCTAGAATAATGTGAAACACAGTTGGAACAAGATTGAAAGACTCTATATTTTCATTGGTTTTCAAAAACATTTTCACCTACTCTCACATAAACTGTATGTAAAGTCACTATGCTGTATTGCAGTTGATCTCTCTGTCTCTCTCTCTCTGTCTCTCTCTCTCTCTCTCTCACACACACACACACACACACACACACACACACGCTGAACTTGGTAACACAGTTGCAAACACATCATCCTTAGAAGCATAACTGAAGGACCAATGTTCATCCCGCTGATGTGAAAAATCAAAACCTGGGTGCAGAAGTGTGTATAGAAGATAGTCATCACTGTATTGTTTACACTAGTTTAAAGCTTGTATATTATTTACTCCACAGAATCTTAAGGATAAAGCACATCCATCAAAAAACTTGAAATGAAAACATAAATCTTAAGATTCAACTCCTTTGAAGGTCCAGCCACTTAACATTCTTGTCTTTCCTTTAATCCTTTCCTTCCCTACTACTTGCCTTATACAACATCTATTATTCAAATGTGCCTTTTCTCATCTTGGATCCACTTATGGCCTCTTATTTAAAAAAAAAGTACAGGTTTTAGATATCAGTTCAAGAAAGATTAAAAAATTAGAAAAACAAAGGTAGAATTAGGAAATCCCATAAGTAATACAACTGGTTAATAATCATATGAAGAGAGGTTCAATCTTATTAGCATTCAGGAGAAAATAGAATGAGATCTCACTGTTTAAGAGATTGGTAGAGATTAACAAGATTGGTAATATAATGTTTTAAAATAAATGTCTCTCATACTCTTTGGTAGAAATGAAAATTTCTCTTTGGAGAGTGTTTTGTCAGTATATATTAAAAATTTAAATTCATTCACAACCTCCTCATAACCTCCAACTCAGGAAGTCAGTCTTGGGGATCAACCCAGCAAAAAATACTCACAAATCGAAGAGTGGTGATTTTGCTCTTAAAAGTTTTTCCTCTTTAGCCTCAAAGACAGAACTCTCTCATGGTTTTCCTGCTAACTCACTGGCCAGTCTGACCAGACTCCTTTGTTGGCTGTAATTC
This sequence comes from Panthera uncia, assembly GCF_023721935.1. Lineage (NCBI taxonomy): Eukaryota > Metazoa > Chordata > Mammalia > Carnivora > Felidae > Panthera > Panthera uncia. Next base: position 68,758,735 of record NC_064808.1, read on the forward strand.
ATCTTCTGTGCCTCCAGAAACTGCAATATCCCAGAGCTTGATGTTTTCACACACACTTCCAAGATCTACATTTATATCAGTCTTGCTCAAATCCTTTCAATGGCTTCTCATCCCTCCCGTTTGTCCCCTCCTGATTCAGCAGGTCCTTGGTAGGTCCCAGGAATCTGTACTTTTTTTTTCCAATTGTGGTAAAATATACATAACTGTCCTTAAGTGTACAGTTCGTGACATTAAATACGTCCACACTGCTGTGCAGCCATCACCACCCTCCACCTCCAGAACTGTGTCATCTTTCTAAACTGAAACTCCATGCCCATCAAACAATAACCCTCTGTTCATGTTTCCTGAGTCCCTGGCAACCACTGTTCTACTTTCTGTGTCTACGAACTAGACATCTATGTACCTCATATAAACAGAGTTGTACTATATTTGTCCTTTTACGTCTGATTTAATTCATTTAGTATAACATTTTCGAGGTTCATCCACACTGCATTTCTCAGAACTTCATTCTTTTTTAAGAAATATTATTCCCTTCTATGTATATGCCACATTTTCTTTATCCATCAGCAGGCGTTTGGGTTATGTGGCTATTGTGAATAATGCTGCTATGAACACCGGTGTACAAATATCTGTTCAAATCCTTGCTTTCAGTTCTTCTATCTCCAGAAACCATTTATTTTTTGCATAAAATCCAAAGACTTTATGTCATCCACTTTTCCCCCAAAACAGCATACACACCAGGTCTCTCTCTGATTGATTCTCTTACTATTTTCCCCCTTTCTTACTTTGCTTTGCCCACACAGATTTCTTTCATCTTCTTCCCAAACTACCAAGCATACCACTGCATCAGAGCCCTAGCCTGTGGAGTTAGATCCCCTTTTCCACAAGATTTCTGCCTAGTCTGCTCATTCATTTCACTAAGGGCTCTGCTAAAATACCTTTCTGGGAGTTGAATTCCCAATTACACAATATATAATTAGTGTGTCCTTTATGGTTTACTCTGTTGCTTTATCCCGCTTTCTTTTTCTTCTTTGTCCTAATCAGAATCAGGCATCCTATGTATTTAGTAGTTTGTTGTCTATCTTCCCCACTTAGGATGAGCTCAAAAACTTGTTTTTGTTTTGCTCTCCAATGTAGCTCCAGGTCCCAGAACAGTCTGTGATTCATGGCAGGCAATGAGTGATTATTTGATGAGTGACAGAATGACAGACTGAATAAATGAAAATCTGCATACAAAGACATGTATGATACTCACTGCAGTGTTCTTTGTTATAAAAAAGATCCATCATTAAGGGATGGTTAAATAAAGTACTAAGTACATCTATATTGCAAAATACTCTATAGCAGTAAAAAGAATGAGGTAACTCTATTATGTGCTATTATTAAAAATGTTCAAGACATAGTGATAAGCTTAAAATAAGCAATTCATAGAACAATACAAATAGTACGGTAGAATTTATACAACACTCTTGAGTTACCTCTGGTTACACAGATTGGGTGAGGAAAATATTAAGGAAGGATTTGGTTTATCTGAATGATTTGACACTTTTCCAAAGAAGGCATATGGATTACCAAGAGACACATGAAAAAAAATGCTCAACATCACTAATAATTGTGAAAATGCAAATCAAAATCACAATGAGATATCACCACACATCTGTCAAAATGGCTAGTATTAAAAAAGAAATACTAAGTGTTCATGAGGACATGGAGGAAAAATAACCCTCATGTACTGCTGGTGGCAATGCAACCACTGTGGAAAACAATAAGAGAAGTACCTTAGAATATTAAAAATGGAAATACCATATGACCCAGTAATTCCACTACTGGGTAATTTACCCAAAGAAAGTTCAAACACTAATCTCAAAAGACATATGCACCCCTATGTTTATTGCAGCATTATTTGCAATAGCCAAATTTTTGAAGCAACTTAAATGTTTTCCGATACATGAATGGAATGATCATATATACATATGTATATAAATAGAGAGAGAGATAATTGAGAAACATATATATATCATATATATATATATATATATATGATATATATATAATGAGAAATAAATCTTGTCATTTGCAACAATATGGATTGACCTAGAGGGTATTATGCTAAGTGAATGAAATCAGAGAAAGACAAATACCATATGATTTCACTTCTATGTAGAATCTAAAAAACAAAACAAATAAGGCACCCAGGTAGCTCAGTCAGTTAAGTGTCCAACTTTGGCTCAGGTCATGATCTCACGACTCATGAATTCAGGTCCTGCATCAGGTTCTGTGCTGACAGCTCAGAGCCTGGAGCCTGCTTTGGTTTCTGTGTCTCCCTCTCTCTCTCTTATCCTCCCCCACTCACACTCTCTCTCTCAAAACTATAAATATTAAAAATTTTTAAAACACAAAACAAACATACAGAAATAGGCTCATAAATACAGAGAACAAACTGGGGGGTAGCCAAAGGAAAGGGGGGTTGTGGTATAGATGAAACAGGTGAAAAGGATTGAGAGGTACAGACTTCCAGTTATAAAGATGAAAATTATAGCATAGGGGAGCTAGCCAATAATTTATAATAACTTTTTATGGTGAAAGATTATGACTACATGTATTGTGGTAAGCAGTTTGTAATGTGTAATTGTCAAATCACTATGCTATACATCTGAAACTAATAAAACACCGTATGTCAACTATTCTACAACTAAAAAGAAAAAATTTATAGCAAAAATGCATATTTGTATTACTTGTATAATTTGCAAAAATTAAGATATATATATCAATAGATAAATAAAAAGCTACATGTAGGATAGATGAAGGAGGCCTGCTTTTTATTTAAGAAATAAAACTTAGAATTTGGGATTTTCGACATTCTGCCTAGTGTGCCAAAAGTTTGGTGATGGTCCATTTGGAATATTAAAGGTGGAAATAAGAGATTAGAGCTAACAGAACGAAGGATGGAAAGTGTAGTAGCAACCACCTGCTGATGTGGCCCTCTACGTGCTTTCCCTCATCACCCCATATGCATACCTCACCGACCATAAGCCTACATTTCCAGGTTAAAATATTCTACATTAAAACACAAATATGAGCATTTCTATGTTAAAAAATACCATAGATATATACACATATTCTCAGATAGCAACATCTGAAAATGTGTGTACTAAATTATTAACATGCTCTTCCTGTTCTCTTAAGAATTTTTTCTCGTTCTTTCAACTTATCTGCATATTTCCTGGTTTATTCTATAATAAGTATTTATTATTTTTGTCATTTGAAAAAAATACTATTTTTAATGAAAAAAATAACCAACCGAATTTTACCTTGTTATGTAACACACAGAGTAAGTCTGCAAACCAACGGAAGGACTGGATGTCTCTGCACACCCAAATAAAATATAGTCTTCTGAGCTTGTACGGTTCCCAGTCATCCCTGTAAAATTAAAAGAACGCAGCAGGGATTAGGATGAAAAAAAAATTAAGAATCCCTGTATCTGAAAATTTGCTTTTCATTAGTAAGCAAGCAACCCACAGAAAAACCAGTCATTTACATTTTATCATTTGTCATAGGACTTACTACAGCTCTTAAACGAATTTAAAATGCAATATACCCACTCAGAGGAACGATACACTCCATGAATTAAAGTGTTTATTATTTGTGAATATTATATGCAGATCATCCATTTCCAGTGTGAAGGCAATAAACTCCTGGACCAGAATAATATGAACCCTGCATCTCAGAAAAAAGTTCTCTATTTTCTGTGAATTCTATCACTCAGCAGGGCTCCACTGGTCATCAGGCGTGCCCTGGCCTCCAGGCAAAATGAGCCAAAACCATTCCAGAAAGCTGGTTGTTTATCCCCTTCTCAATAATCCTTAAAGAAAGAGATGTAACAGCCACCTACTATGTAATGCATTCCAGTAACTCATAATTCCAAGTCTGGATTCCTATTTATAATTATGAAGTCGACTTGAGGTTAAGAAAATATTTTCTCTTTTTCTTAACTTGGAGTGCCCAAATAACTTGCAGTATGTTTTCAGAAGCAAATGATTCCTGGCTTGGAATATGGTTATTTTTCTAAGAACCTCCAAAAAGTCCCAAATTTGTAACAAGTATTTAAAATTGAATATCATTCAAACACAACATTTCAACTTTATTATTCTTTGTTTTAGTACTCCATAAAAGAGTTTTAATGCAAATCGTGCCTTCTTGAAAAGTGAATGGAATACATTTGAGAATAATTTTTTACTATTATGTTTATTTTTTCATGAAAATTAATATTAATCAATTAATTTTTGCTTATAATCTTAGAACTAAAATAACTGAAAAACTATTTACTCGGTAAGCAGTCTCATATTTGAAATTTTTATTCTTCAGTCTGTTATAACTTTGCTGAGTAATAGGCCAAGGCATCATGTGCTCATTTGTTAACTCCTGAGAAAAACTTTTCCTAACCAAAATTCTACAATGACCCCAACCCTTTATTTTTTTTATCCCATTATCCTCTCTTCTTTTTATCATAGTTCTAATATTTTCTGAAATAATGTTATTATGAATTTCTCACTGGTTTATTTTTCACCTGCTCCATCTGAATGGAAGCTTTTTAAGGGCAGGGACTATGTTTCATTCATGACTTTATTACCAGTCCCTATAAGATGGTTTGGCATGTAGGTGCTCCAAAGTATTTGTTGACAGAATGGATGAAGAGTACCACTTACTATTTATGAGGAAGTAGAGAAATGAAGGTTGGTGGAATAATTTTCAAAGGACACAGGAACGGGGAGCCTGGGTCGCTCCATCAGCTGAGCTTCTGACTCTTGGTCTGGGCTCAGGTCATGATCTCACGGTTCATGAGATGGAGCCCCACATCGCGCTCTACATGCTGACAGTGCGGAACCTGTCTGGGATTCTGTCTTTCTCTTCCTCTCTCTCTGACCCTCCCCTGTTCGCTCACTCTCTCACAGAAATGAAGAAATAAACTTTTTAAAAAATAATTTTAAAAAAGGACAGATGAATGCCAAATTGTGATACTTTACAAGAGAGCATGCTGAAAGCCACAGACCACATATTGAGAAACACTGAATTACTCCCCTCATCAATCAGTAAATGGAGTTCCATGAACAACAAGTAAAGTAGTGCCTCCTTATCTGTGGTTTCACTTTCTGTGGTTTCAGTTACCCTCAAGGTCATCCGCGGCAGGGAAGCAGATAATCACTGCTCCACCTGACATATTGTCGGAAGGTCAACAGCACACAATGCTTACATCATTCGCTTCACTTCATCTCATCACCTAGGCATTTTATGATCTCACCTCATCACAAGAAGGGTGACTACATTACGATAAAATATTTTGAGAGATACCACACTCACAAAACTTTCATCACAGTATATTATAATTTTCCTATTTTAATATTTGTTATTATCTCTTATTGTGCATAATTGATAAGTTAAGCTTACAGAAAAAAGCAGAGTATATGTAGGGTTTAGCACCATCTGCAGTTTCAGGCATACACAGGGGATCTTGGAATGTATTCCCTGTGTGCAAGAGGGAGGACTACTGTAGACAAATTCTGTGAGGAATTATCTCATACTAAATGGGAGATGTTTAAAATATTGATAGTTCCCTATTTGAACTAATAAAATGGATCAGAATGACATACAGCAGGGTGTTGAGTATTGATGCAAATGGAGTTACTCCAATGCCTCCGGCCACACAGAGGCTAACCTCGTAGTTCAAGGATTCCTCAAATGGACTTCCAAATGGACCATCAATGTACAGCCTGTGGAGAAGGCAGACAAAGGTGGGAAAAATGAAAAGAAGTTAAATTAATTCTCTGTAGTATGTAGCAAACATGCTGAATCCAATTTCTAGGCTCTGTATGGCTCAGGCCTTATTTCATCACTTCTCATACTGACAAACCTAAAGGAATAAGAAATGTTATGTATAAACTCTCAATACTAAAACAAGTACATCTGTTTCTAAGCCTTCCCTTTTGAGGGAAAATAAAATAAAAAATATTTTAACATTAATTAAAAGTATAGAGAAGCATTTATAGGACCATGACAGATAGCTAAGGACAAGTTAAAGCTCTGATCATATTAGTATATTTGATTAAATTAAAATATCAATTGGTTTACTGTGTCTAAATTCAGTAAGGGTTCTCTTCAATAGCAAAGTCAGTAGTAGCAATATTTACAGAAACATTTACTATGTGAACAGAAAAGTAATAGAAGAAAAAAATAAAGAAACTGTTCCTCCTCTCTCCCTATTGAGGTTTATTAGTATATAAACAGCTGGAGAATAATCTCAAAGGAATCTCCACTTACTTGGGATTGTATATTCAAGCAAGTGTGTGTGTGTGTGTGTGTGTGTGTGTGTGTGTGTGTGAAATCCTTAACTTCAACAAAACTTGCTAATTGTTCACTTAATATTTTTCTTCCATACTTTCTTAATAACAAAACATTAATTTATTCAGGGAAGCAAAGTGACCAGCTGAAACACTACACTGCCTAAAATCTATTGCATTTATTTTGACTGTGTGACTATGAACTTGTTGATGTAACGTAAATGGAAGTACAACCGGAAAAATTGGAAGGCTTCCTGAAGGAAGCTGTCTCAGTTGAAAGGTGCATCTCTTTATTCCTCCCTTTCCTTTTTTTCTTTCTTCTTAGCACCTAAAATGTTGACTTGATGGCCTTAATACTTGTCTTTGATGGCTGTAAAATTAATATAGCCTCTAAAAAACTACCTTGTTCTAGGTATCTTAACGT